>NC_083349.1:198989079-199166579 GCF_030254825.1 Meriones unguiculatus
GCCAGCGTCTGATCTACAATGTGAGTCCGGGACAGCCCAGGCAGAGAAACCCTGTCTTGAAAAACAAAAAAAAAACAAACAAAAATCAGCAGAAATAACATGGGAAATCCCACTATAGTCACTGATTGAGAATCCCAGGAAGAGTACTGAGTTCTCTCCATAGATGGCCTTCCAGCATTTCTTTTACACTGCAGGTATTTTTATACCACAGAATAAACAATAGTAATGTCTGTTGGTAATGGCTTACCTCCTGGCTCTTCTCAAGAACAGTGTGGTTTCTTTGTTTGGTTGTTTGTTTGTTTGGCTGGGTGATTTGTTTTGTTTTGTTTTTTGTTTTGTTTTTGTGACAGGATTTCTCTGTGTAGCTTTGCCTGTTTTGGAACTAGCTCTGTAGACCAGGCTGGCCTTGAACTCACAGAGGTCCACCTACCTCTGTCTCCTGAGTGATGGGATTAAAGGAGGGTAAAGAGAGGGTAAAGGGTAGAAAGGACTATGTATGAAATTGTCAAAAATCAAAAAATTTAAATACATGACAATTTACCAATATTATTTACATTTTGTTGTTTCATCGTTTATGGGAGACACTTTATGTTTTGAAAATTAGGAGATGAGTCTCCAGCCATTCCATGGAAAGCTCAAAGTGTGAACTATGAATTACAAAACAAAACACTGCATTCAGTTCTCACTGTCTCCTTTAGTATCAAGATGTTAGGGAAAGGACAGACCAGGAGAGATAACTAGTTTATGACATTGTGAGGTCCCCAAATGCAGATCCAAGCAGGTACTAGTATAAATTTAAGAATGTTGATTTTCAAAAATGGAGACAAGAATAATTCCTGCCTCCAAGGGTTATTCTGAAGTTAAATGGGTTAGTACTCATTACTCATGCAAAGTGAGTGCTTAGTAAAGCACTCCACAAGGGACCAGCGATTGGATCAACAGAAAAAGGTGCTTGCTGCTAAAACTAGAGTTCAATCTCCAGGACCCACATGGAGAAAGGAAAGATCCTCTGACCATACATACATACACCATGGCACATGTGCACACACACACACACACACACACACACACACTCACCAAATAAATTAACAAGCAAACAAGTTTCCATTAAATTATCATTATTTTAAGTTTTCTTTGTATATAGGTAGGTGTGTAAGGAGGAGCCCTCATTTGTTTATACATGTGATTGTGGAAAGGAAGCCCCTGGAATTCATCTTCCCAGCCCCTCACTGCCAGCACTGGGGTCACAGGTATATGCCAACACCCATAGCTTTTATTTGAGTTCAAGCCCAGCCTGGCCTACAGAACGAGTCCCAGTGAAGGAAGGGCTACACACACACACACACACACAAAAAAAAAAAAAAACTGTCTTGGAAAAAGAAAAGATAAGAACAGTGAAGAGAGTATCTGGAATCTGATTCCACCATTTTAAATTTACTCAAACTTCAGTCTTTCATGCTTTCTTCACCTTTAGTCATGTTTCTCCACTAGTGATAGATGCCACCTTCCTAGCTGCTTACACTTCTCTGAAACATCATAATACTATTTATTCTACTTTTTAATTTAAAATTTTTAATAATTTATTCACTTTATTTCCCAGTTGTAGCCGTTCCTTCCCTTGTCTCCACCCAGTTCCACCCTCTCTCCCGCTTCCCCCTTATTTCCCTCCCATATTTCTCAGAAAGGGGAAGCTCTCCTGCCCTATAGACCCTTGATAGACCACAGCCTATCAAGTCTTATCAGGATTGCCTGCATCTTCTTCCTCTGTGGCCTGGCAAGGCCACCCCACCAGGAGGAAGTGATCAAAGAGCAGGCCACAGAGTCCATGTCAGAGACAGCCCCTGCTCCCCCTATGAGGGGACCCACATGGAGACTGCACTGCCTATCAGCTACATCTGAGCAGGGAGTTTAGATCCTTTCTATCCATGGTCCTTGGTCGGTGCATCAGTTTCTGCAGGCCTCCATAGGTCCAGACCTATTGGCTCTGTTGGTCTTCTTATGAAGCTCCTGTCCACTCTGGGTCCTTCTATTCCCCCACTCTTTCCTACAACTACTTGTGCTCTGCCCAAAGTTTAACTGTGAGTCTTAGCATCTGCTTTGATCCCCTGCTGGGTGGAGGACATTTATGGTAGGCTCCCACCCTGTTCCCTCTCTTCCCTGTTCTCTCTTCCAGTGTCTATTCTATTTGTTCTTCTGAATGAGAATTAAGCATCCTCCCTAGGGCCCTTCTTGTTGTTTCACTTTAGGACTGTGGATTGTACTATGGTTATCCTGTATTATATGGCTAATATCCACTTATAAGTGAGTATATTCCTTGGGTCTTGTCGCGCGCAGCCTTCGCCGATAAGGATGACGCGGCAACCGAAGATTTGTCCAGCAGAATCTTTATTGTAAAGCTCTTTTAGGTAGATGGAGAAGGACCCCAAACCCCAAGCGCGCTCTGCTTAAATAGCCTGCAGGGCGGCGTGCTCGTCTGTGATTGGTGCTCCGCACAATACCTAATTAGCATGTGTTCTCTGATAGGGAGAGCACTCAAGTCTGTGATTGGTGCTCCGCACAATACCCAATTAGCATGTGTTCTCTGATAGGGAGAGCACTCAAATCCGTATTTGCATGTTGTGCGCATGCGCCGCTGTAAGGCGAGTTCTAGCAGGAAGCCAGCGCCATCTCGTAATGGCGAATGCGGCTCCCGACAGGGTCTTATTCTGGTTTTGGGTTACCTCACTTAGGATTATTTTTTCTAGTTCCATCCATTTGCCTGCAAATTTCATGATTTGCTTGTTTTTAATAGCTGAGTAGTATTCCATTGTGTAAAAGTACCACAATTTCTATATCTATTCCTCCATTGAGGGACATCTAAGTTGTTTCCAGATTCTGGATATTATGAATAAAGCTGCTATGAACATAGTTAAGCAAATGTCCTTGTTGTATGGTGGATGATATTTTAGGTATATGCCCAGGAATGGTATAGCTTGTCAGAAGGTAACTTGATAGAGTTGGTTCTCTCATTCCATTAAATGAGTCCCAGGGATTTAACTGAGGTCATCATGCTTGGCAGCTATAACCTTTACCCACTGAGTCATCTTTCTGGACTAGAAGGGTACATTCTAATGATGAAAGGGCACAAGAAATACATGAAGCAATAAAATGTAACTCATAGTAAAGTCCATGAAATGGGTCCGTATAATAACAGCTCTAAGAACATCTAGCTATCTGTCTATCATCTTTTTCTCAGTAAGGGTACAAGAGATGGAAACTAGGACTTCATGCATGCTAGGCAAGTGTTCTTCCAGGGCGACCGCAGCCAAGAGAACATCTAAGTGACACTCTGAACTGAGACCTAAAAGGCGGGAAGGAGCAAGTTCAACAAGAATCCATGGCAGAATGACTCAGTAAAACTACAAAGAAATCAATAAAGAGGCCAAGATGGGCAGAGTGGTTAGACAAAGGACAGAGGGAAGACATAAATTTAGAAAGGCATCCGGGGTGTTTAAAGCACAGGAATGCTGTTGGGTTTGATTGTGGGTTGCTTAGAAAGCATTAGCAGAGCACTAAAGAGTGTTGAGATGGACTCTAATTCACATTAAGAAAGTGAGTCCAGAGTCTGTGTGTAGGGTATGCAGTACAAGGGAGCATGATGGAAAGATTGTGTGAGTGGCTCCTATAGTAACCAATGTGAGTGGTGATGATGTTCTGAGGTATAGTGGTCATGGAGATGGCAGACAAGGATATATTAAGGGATTCACCATATTGATGGAGCTGAGAAGGCTGATAAGCAGATAGGTTTTCAGGTATAAAAGCAACAGATAAATCTAGAAAGATCTGGGCTGTGAGCCTGTGCAACTGAGTGCTGTGTGCTGCACTGAGTGGTATCCCGGTTTTTGTTTTGTTTGCAGGGAAAACTCAGTTTTGTTTGTGACGTAGATGTTGGATACCTGCCCTTTTGTGGGTGTTGCCCAGGATATCATTGGAGAACGCAAATATCCCCAACTAGAAATTCTATGCCTAGGAGTTTGGGAAGGTAGGCTCAGGATGCTCCTCAAAAACTGCTGCAAAATAACCTCTGATGCTAGAAGTCCCCTTTGAGCAGCCTGCTGTGCTAAGCCAGTGGAGCATGCACGCCTGTCCTGCTGAACTATTCGCAGGTGAGTTGTTCCTGGTTCTAACCCATTTGGGGCTGGGAGGGAAGAGGCATCCTTCCACTCAACCACTGCAGCAAATACTGCCCTTCAGTGTTGAACAAACCAAGGTATTTTGTCAAAGCTAAACCCACTTTTGGGAGTGTCAGCGATTTTGAAACAGAGCAACACTGCGGCAGAGTGCTGTCCGTGGTGCTGAACCAAAGACCTCGTGGGGCTGCCCTGTCCGTGGTGCTGAGCCACTGGGCAGTACGTGCGGGGTTGGAGGGGCTAAAAGATGTTTGCTGCCGTGCGTTGTCCGCGGTGCTGACTCACGCGTCATGAATTGCCTCTAACCTCAGACTGGTTTCTACATGACCTGACTTTCATGCTGGTTTTACACAGTACAACAGAGAGGCTTCCATACAGACACCTCAAGTAATGAGGTAAAAAAAAAAAAAAAAAAAAAAAAAAACACTGTTGCTTGGAAACACAGCTTCTTTGGGGACTGTAGGGAGTGTGGAACAAAAGCTAATTAAAGAGTCAGCTTTAGTTCTAAGGAGAGTAGGCCCTTGCCTCAGCCTCTGTAAAATTTATTAACAAAATATCCTTGGCATGAAGAAACGGAAGCTGAGGGAACGACCTGCCCCAGGTTCAGGCTGTTAATTATCTTTAGTGGAATAAAGTGTACACATGAGTTCTTAGTTGTTTTTTTAATGTTGTGAGGTGGGTCACAAGAAAGGTGTGGTTTCTGGAAGCTAAGGACATGGCTCAGTAATTAAAACCACCTGCCATGCCAGTGTGAGGACTGTTATTAAGATCCCAAGCACCCATGTGGATGCCAGGTGAGGGTGGCAGCCTGCCTGCATTCCCAGTGGGCTGGGCAACAAAGACAGGGATTCCCCAGAGCAAGCAGGCTATTCAAAATGGTGAGCTCTGGGTTCATGTTTTCCAATGTTCAAAGTAATATGTAGTCATGATGTACCTCTGTATATTGACAATCACATCCCTCTCTGTTTTGAATGTGTAAATGTGTGTTGTGTATGAGAGGCCCTGCCTTGATATAAAAGTGGAGAACACTTGAGAAAGACATCTGACATCAACTTTGGTCCTCCACACACATGTTCACCTTCACACATACATGCACCTATGCACAAACAACATACACACATACACATTTCAAAAAGAGAAGGATGAGATTGTCAATTTATACAGGTATATCATGTTACTTTGAACATATTACTTTGAACAATGGAAAAATGAGCTTTGAATGGTATTTTCTTAATGATTAAAAGGTTTGTGATTTAAAAGTGTGTCAGGTATCTTCAAAATGTAACCAAAACTGTCTTGTAAAGTATCTTTGTTATCTTTTATAACCCCCCTTAGGTGAAAAACAGACATACCCACTATCTTTTTAGTCTTGAATTATGTTCTGATTGTGTGGTCTCTTTAAGAATAAGTCATTGGAATAAAATCCAATGGCACTGATGAATGAGTAAATGAATGAATGCCTAAATGAACAAAGATTTGGTCACCAGGAATGTCCCTGAGGAGAGTTCAAACAGCAAAGATATGGGGAACCTGTGTCCAAAACTGTCCCCACTTGTAATGCAGCATTAATGCCTTTAAATTATTTTTAACTTATATTGTGGAGGTCAGAGGACAGTTTGAGGGATTTGGTTCTCTTCTTCCACTATGTGGGTCTCAGGGATTGAACTCAAGTCATCAGTATTGGTAGACAGTGCTGACCCATCTCACCATCCTTTGAAGCATTTTCTTTTACCGATGAACATCTCAGTCAAGCTGTCTGAGTGTCTGTCACTATTTTCTCATTTCCAGAATGAGGAATTGGAAGGACAGAGGAGTCAAATAACACTTGCTCAGAGCCACTAAACTAGGTTCAAAATCTTCTTCTCACTTCTTCTTGAAACATACTTCAAATCTTCACAGTTCAACATGGCAATGGGAGCTCCGATCATGATGAGTTTATAAGCTCTACTGTACCCCAGACCTCCACACAGCTGACCTTGTGCATGGTGTTCTGTCAAAGAAACAAAGATGTACCTCCTCCTCCCACAAGCTTGTAACAATTGCCGCAACTCTCAAAGTACTAGCACTGCTAATGATACTAAATTATTACTCAGGATTCTAACTCTAGGCCACAGACTCTCTGGGTCATAGCACCAGGAATCACAGAATCGTGGCAGGAATCTCAAGGTGGCAGGAACCTAAAATAGCTGGGCACATTGCATCCTTAGTCAAGAGCAGACAGGAAGGACTGAAAACATGTTTATCATTCAGCTCTTTTTCTTCAGACTTAAGTGGTCTGAGACCCCAGCTCAGAACATGGTGCTCAGTGGGCTAGGTCTTCCCACATCAATTAATGTGCCAAGACAATCTGCACATACATATGCTGGGTAGACCTGTGAGCCAGCCCAATGCAGATAGCATCTCATTGAGACTCTCTTCCCATGTAATTCAAGATTGTATCAAGTTGAAAAAAACTATCCTACCTACCTTTGCACACTTTCTTAAAAAAAATTCTGATTCAAATGGCTTATAACATGGTAATATATATAACCATCATTTGTGAAATTCTTGTTTTCCATGCAGTCACTAATACTGGAGATTGTTGTATTTCTACAATTCAAATTTAATTCTTTGGGGGATGGTAGATACATGATCACATTAACATGCATTTCCTTGACTACCAATGAATTATCATTTTCAGGAAATAATCGTAGAAATTTCCCACTAGCTGCTTATATTTAAAACTGCATTTTCTCACTTCAGTTGCCAGTGTCCTGCTAGGGCTCAGCCCAGAGCCTTGCCAAATCCAGGCAACTGTTCCACATTTGAGCTTCATCCCTAGCCCTGTAATATTACTTTGAATATCAAGGGCTATCCCCCTTTGTTACATGTGTTTTCTTCAGACTCATCTTTATCATTTTGTGTGTGTGTGTACTTGTGTGTGTTCACATCATTTTCAAAGAACCTTTTGTCATCTTCTGGGTTACCTATAATGCTTAAAGTTAATCTCAAGCCAGGGTTGCAGTACTGTCAATTTCCCATGTATTGCTACATTTTAAGTCTTTAATCTGTTAGGCTTCCATGAGTGTGAAAGCACAAATATGTGTTTTTCTAGAGAGGTAAGTGTCCCAGTGAAATTTGGTCTACCCATCTTTTCCCTACTGCAATTGAAAAAATCTAGCATTAAACATAAAAAATCCAAAAGCTCTCCAAACACCCCTGAGTAAGACTGCCCACACAATTTGGGATGGTGAGATAGCTCGGCAGATAAAGGTGTGCAAAGGTCTGACAAACCTGAGGTTCATCCCCAGATTTCACAATGTGGCAGTAGAGAGCCAACTCATGAGTGTTGTCTTCTCACCTTCCACAGATGCTGTCACATACACCTTCATGCATGTGCATGCTCATACACACATACACATAAATGAAACTTATCCAAGAGTGGGATAACTGCCAGGACATGACACTACTTGGATGAAAATACTCTTTTGTTTTGGTTTGGTTTCATTTTTGGAGACAGAGTTTCTCTATGTAGCCTTGGCTGTCCCAGACTTGACTTATAGACCAGGCTGGCCTTGAACTCACAGAGATCCACCTGCCTCTGCCTTCCCTGAGTGCTGGGATCACAGGCGTGTACCAATGTGCCCAGCTGGATGAAAATAATCCTAAACTGAGTGTAGTAAAGATTGTACAATCACTATGAATACACTAAGAGCCAAGGAACTGCATACTTTTTAAGTGGAGCCTAATGCCCCCTTTTCATATGTGATAGAAGCATACAGTATACAAGGAAAGAGGGCTTATCTAAAATTCCATGGTATGTGAATTATATCTTAACAAGATATACACACACAAAATAAAATATAAAAGCTGAATCCTGCCATCAGATCTTTAATCACTATGAGTGACAGAATTCTCATGATCCTGGGTAAGCCACCAATTCTCTGTTAGACGCTCATACCATAAATATTTACACTGGGACTATCATGCTCTCATTACATCCTTTGTTTTTGCTAGCTCTGGTTCCTCCCTCATCCTCTGCCTCCAATGTCCACGTGGAGGTTGCCCACATCCAAAATGCCCTACCGCCTCCTTCAAATTTATCTTTATGCTACACAGTATTCACTTACCACATAGTATTGTAGTTTTGAGTATGTGTTACAATATTTATTTCTCTCATGGTGTTATAGTATTCAGATAGATCACCTCCATCCCCTTCTACAGATGTCGTATAAGAGAAGCATTCTGCCTGAAAGCATTCCCACAGTCACTACATCTAGAGGGTCTTTTCCATGTGTGAATTCTATGCTGATGAGTTGGGGTTGAGCAGTCACTGAACACCTTCCCACACTTAATACACCAGGGTTTCTCTCCGGTATGACCCCTCTGATGTTGAGAAAAATGTACAAGCTGGCTAAAGGTTTTATTACATTGATAAGGTTTATTACATTGATAAGGTTTCTCCCCAGTTTGAACTCTCTAGTGTTGAGTAAGATGAGCATTCTGACTGAATGTCTTCCCAGAATCAGCACACTGAAAAGGTTTTTCTACTGTGTGTATTCTCTCATGCTGAGCAAGATGGGCACTCTAGATAAAGGCTTGCCGCACAGTCAACACATGCATACCACTTCTCTCCAGTATGAATTCTTCCATGAAAAGAAGGGTTAGTATTTTGTTAAATGTTTTCTCACAGTCATTACATTTTACCTGTTTTTCTCCAAAGTCTTTTATGTATTTGTTCACAACTGAATGTATTTTCTTATCTGTATCAAAATTATGTATTCTCTCTTCCATGGGAAAGGTATGTCATAGATAATGTATCCATATGGATATTTGTCCCAGACTTGGGAGGGTGGTCTCTTTTCAGAATAAGTGTATCTATTTGAGCGACCATCTCATACTTAAAATGTATTTTCCAACTGACTAAATTTCAAACAATTCTTCACATCTCCAGTTTTCACCTAATGTGGAACTTTGCAGGGCATACTTTGTAAGTCTTTACACAATTATTGCCTTGGAAATTTTCTCTCCACACATGTCCTGATTTAGACATAATTTTTTCAGTCAGCCATATGTATTCCATGTCTAAAAGATATTGACAGATATTTCCTTTATTAATTGCTAGAAAGAAACCCTGTGAATCAAATGATCATTGAAGCCCAGAAGAGGTCTGTGGTTTTAACTATTTCTTAAATAAAATCAGGTGCCGCAACCATGCATGCACACCTGGAATAAGCCCTCATTGAACATGAGCCAATATCATATACAGCCTTTTCTTTACATCAATATTTATAGCTGAAACTTACATTTTTTAATAATTTACATTTTTGTGGTTTTGGTAAACTAAGTTATCAAATAGCATGCTGTCTTCACCAACTGTGATTTTGTAAGGTCTCCTTTTCATTTAATTAAAAAAAAAATTTAGGGGTTGGGGATTTAGCTCAGTGGTAGAGTGCTTGCTTAGCAAGCACAAGGCCCTGGGTTTGGTCCTTAGCTCTGGGGGGAAAAAAAAGACAAAAATAACAAAAAGACCAAAAAAAAATTTTTTTAAGTTTTATGTATGAGTGTTTTGCCTGCATGTATGTATATGTACCATATGTGTACCTGGTGCCTGAGAAGGTGAGAAGAGTACATCAGAACTGGAGTTACAGATGGTTGTGAGCCACCAAGTGGGTGCTGAGAACCAAACTCAGGTCCTCTGCAAGAGCAACAAATGCTCATGACCACTGATCTCTCTGATCATAGCTTTTTTATCATTTACCCCAAGTTTCAGTGTAAATAACATGGAGGGTATTTTTCTGATCTGTGAAACCATTTAGAGTGTGGCTTAGTCTCTACTGGGGAGTGGCAGTTCACAAACAGCTTCCTGTGTTGCTTTCTTACCTACCTCTTGTAGTATCATCTATACTTCTGTATTCTCCTAAATTACCACCCACTTCATCTAGATCTTCATATTAGTGACAGAGCATTGGAGAAAATAGATCCATATGTTCTGTTTCATTTATTTGGAATGAGAGGGTCATTAAGAATCAAATCCAAGGCCTTACATAGTTAACCCACACCCCAGCTCTTCATATGATTCTCTTAAGTCTTTTGTGTTTGTGGTTTTATGCAATTTCTCTTATCTGTTCTCACTTTGTATGTCTTATTGCTTTTCTTAAAGACATGTATTTTTAATTTCATTAGATCTACAGTTTTTTAATTCACTTACTCTGAATGTGATCTCCAGAAACACCAATGATAATAACTTATTTTGGCATTCTTTAATTCATTTTGTTCTTTTATCTAGATGCTTACTGGTCCTGCTTTTCTCTTGCTGTGATAAAACACTCAAACCAAAAGCAACTTAAAAGAGAAAAGGATTTATTTCAATTTACATTTCTGGATCACAGTCCACCATTGAAGGAAATCAGGACAAGACCCAAACAGAAGCTGAAGTAGAAGCTATGGAAGAATACTGCCCCCAGACTCACTCTCTAGATCACTCACTGGCTCACACTCAGCTAGCTTCCTTATACAGCTCAAGTTCACCTGATCACCTATGTAAACATCGGTGGAATAAGAGTTAAGAAACAGACTTCAGTATGTCTAGGAAATAAATAAAGGTAAATATGGTAGGTTATACCAGTGGAGAAGGAACACTCAAAAACTCCTACTACAGCCAACATCAATTTGGTAGAGAGTCTGAAAGGAATTTTATAATACCAAAGAGAAGAAACCCTGAAGTATAACTTCTCCAGCTCTAATCACCTTGCACTCACCTGGGCATGGACCTCTGGCCACCTCTCCTTTTATCATCCTTGGTTCTTTCTCTTGCTCCAATGTCCACGTGGAGGTTGCCCACATCCAAAATGCCCTACCGCCTCCTTCAAATTTATCTTTATGCTACACAGTATTCACTTACCACATAGTATTGTAGTTTTGAGTATTTGTTACAATATTTATTTCTCTCATGGTGTTATAGTATTCAGATAGATCTGAATACAGAGCCATCATTCCAGTCCCAAGTCTTTGCATCTGGTTTAGAATTGCAAAGACCTGGGACTGGAATGATGGCTCTGTGGTTAAGAGCACTGACCACTCTTCTAGAGGACCCAGGTTCTAGTCCCAGCACATACATGAAGGCTCACAACCATTCATAACTCCAGTTCTAGGCTATCCAACACCTCTGTACACTCAGACATAAAAAATAAATAAATAAATCCTTAAAAAATATACAAAGACCTGTGCATAAAATATAAAAGCTGACAATGAAGTTTGCAAGCAAGAACTACAGTTGATCTAAATGATCTTCAAGAAGGATGGTGTCAGAAAATAGATAAGGCAGGAGAAGACACTGAGTCACAGTGAGCATCAGTGCTACTCTTATGCACTGCAGCCAGGTTCCTGTACAAACTCCTCTGGGAAAGAGTCAGCCATTCCCACTCATCTTGGGGGAAGTTTATGACCACATCTATGAGAGTAATTAAGCCCTAAAATGACATAAACAAAATCTTAGCTCAGGTTTGTGGTCTCATGTGGATGTAAGGCAAAGAGTTATACTGTTCTTATTACAGGATAAAAGAATGTATGCAAGAATTGCCTCAAAGGTAATTAGATACTAACTAGACTTTGCTGCCTGGTTATGCCTGGTTATTTTTCAATGGAAAAATACCTCATTCCACACACAACTAGGGAATCCCAAGTCCTTTCAATATTTTCCCCTCTCAGCTGTGAGTCCACTACATCCTTCACAAAGATCCTTCACCAATGAGGTAAGGAACTTAAATAAAATGGACTTTCTGAGCTGGGCTCAGTGGTGCACACCTGTAATCCTAGTACTCTGGGAGGCAGAGGCAGGTGGATCTCTGTAAGTTCAAGGCCAGCCTGGTCTAAAAAGTGAGTTCAGATTGCCCAAGGCAATACACAGAGAAACCCTGTCTCAGAACAAACAAAATAAAAAAAATTCTGGTAGTTTGAATGAAAAATACCATGGGCTCAGCTATTTGAGCCCTTGATTTCCTAGCTGACAAAGCAGTTTGGGGAAGGTATGCACTCCTTAGGAAATGGAGCTTTCTAAAGGAAGTACATCCATGAGGGGAAGGCTTTGAAAGTCTTTCAAAGGGAAACAAACCTTGCCAAATTCTTAAACAGAAGACTTTAAATTAGTAAGGAAAGAGAAAATACTAACTCCCTCACTGGGGACATGACTTTAACCAACTTGATTCTGGTCACTTTGAGTTCTTCCTGGTTTTTTCTTTGTAGAGGGGCTTCACCCTCAAAACATACAAGTGATGGAGGAGAAATAAGTTGTGGAGATCAAGCTGCAAAAATACTGCTCAGAAACACCAACACAGAGAGACACAAAGATAGAGAGACAGAGACAGACAGATCAAGAGACTGAGACCAACCAACCAGATATTCAGTAGAAACCTAAAAACATAGCTGAAATTCCCTTCCACTATAGATTTTCAGGCTGAATACAATCAACCAATCTCTCAATGTTTTTCCCAGCCAGACCTATTCATTAACAGAGATGTACTGGGTATGTAGCATATTTTATATTTTTTTCTAATTAAAACAAAAATTATCTTATTTGAAATGCATGGATGTTTTGCCTGCATGCATGTCTGTGTACCACATGGATGTCTGGCCCAAGAAGGCCAGAAAAGGGCATTGGATTTCCTGGGACTAAAGTTACAGACAGTTGTGAGCCATCATCTGAGTATTGATAATAAACGCTAGGTCCTCTGGAAAAGTAGCCAGTGCTCTTAACCACTGAGCTATCTCTCTATAATCCTTTAAACACTGTTTTAATTGTTTTAATATCCACAATCTTCAAAGAAAGTAGGGAATAACATCACCATCTTACATATGAAATCTCTGGGAAAGCTTTTCCAAATCAAACAGCCTATAAGTAATGAGAAATAGTTACCAAGGTAGGTCTGCCTGACTCCACTACTCCCTTTTGTTTGTTTCGTTCTTTTTCTAGATGGGATTTCGCTCAGTAACAGCCCTGGTTGTCCTGAAACTTGTTCTGTAAACCAGGCTGGCCTTTAAGTAGAGATCTGCCTGCCTCTGCCTCCCGAGTGCTGGAATTATTCAAGTGGACACCACAAAATAAATGTCCTGGTGAAACTAACTACTCAAGATTTGATGAGGTGAATTCCAACAGAAGCCATGTTCCCCAAAGGCTATAACTTCAATAAAACAAACATCCCTTGTGGATTTCAGAGAATTGTCATGAGACTCAGTCATCAATTTGTTTTGTGAGGAGTTTTGATGAAGTCCCTTGTTACCTGCTCTGACTCACTCCTTTAATTATGAAGGGGGCATGTAGCTGAATTAATTGTAAACTTCTTTAAATATTTATTTATTTCACTGTATGTATGTGGGTGTGTACCTGAATGCACAAATGTGGACCACATGCATGCAGAAGTCTGAGGATGTCAGAAGAGAGCATTAGAGCTCCTGGAACTGAAGTTATGTATGGTGGTAAGCCACCATACATTTTACCCAGGTGATCTGCAAGAGCAGCCAATGCCCTTAGCTGCTGACACATCTGTTTAGCCCCTGATTCTGGCTTCCTTAGTACAAATTTCATGGCCTTCTCAAAATATTGTAATATAAATGAACATTTAATAAATTCATATGTGACAGAGACCACACCAAGTATGTATGAACTCATTTAATTCTTGTGAAAAGTCTTACAAACTATATGATATTAAAATATTCCATTTAACATAAGAACTAAGAGTCATAAAAACAAAAATCCAAACTCATGGAGTAAAGTGTGAAGTATAAACTCTTAATATTCAACTTAACCATCTGGATCCATGTCAAAGGGTGTTAAACAGTGAGTGAATGTAATGACAGCAAGTAAAGAGGAGGAGGCTGGAGTCATCATTTCCTGATTCTGAATCCTGCCTTTTCTGCTTCCTAGTGATTACTTGCCCACTCTGTGCTTTGGAGTCCTCATTTGTAAGACGGAGTTGAGGTATTTCCTACGTCACACCCTCTTTTTAATACTCCCAAAAGTTCTAAATTACTACAAGATCCAGTCTGTGTCTGCCACATAATAAGCACTCAATAAAAATTAGCTATTATAATTGTATCCAGGGAAGCAGGCATAGTGTACTGGAATGAATAAAACACTTTAGGTGGTTAAGAGGACTATGAACAGCATTTCTTGTCCCCTCCCACTTTGTCGCTAGGGTGGGCAGTGACAGAAAGGAAGTAAGAGAAGTCTGGGAAAAGTGAATATATTCGTGCACAGAATAAAAGGTTGGGGTCCCTTGGCATTTCTAAATACAACTGTGAATCTACTCTCCATACCATGACAGGACATGGACCTGACAGGTGAAAAAGAAAATGCCGATGTCCCAGGACAACAGTAGAGCAACCTGAAGAAAAGTTCTGCTAGATGGTAGTCACTCCTCCAAATTCTGGGTAACACGAAGACCTAGATGGCAGGGTATGGATAAGTAGGTCTGGGCAACTTCCTGAATTCAGCTACCCAGTAGCAGACCTTCCAAATCTTTAGATTGCATTTTACCAGCGCCGGAGACCACCCACACAGTCCTCCAGCACTGGGCACTCCAAATAAAATCTTCCTCAAATCTCAATTTTTCACTTCTTTAGCCACACCCAAATTATCTCTCATCCTTACCTAAGTAGCCTCAACCACTTAGAAGTGTTTCTTTTCGTTCATTCCAGTACCCACAGTCGTCCCCCACAAGCTGCTGCAAGCAAGCAGGGAGACTCATTTCCACACAAGCCCCTCCCAGCATGCATCCTGTACCACACTTCCCTGCAGTCTCCTTCCAGTCAGTCCCACATCACCACATTCACAAAAAACATGCGAGTCAGCTCCACAGACGCCAGACCACACTCGCACCGGCCTGCACACCACTCCCTGCAGCTTTCCCAGATCAAGTATAACTTCCACCCCATATCCATCAATAATTTCTTCTCTGAACCTGGTTTCAAGCGTCAGTGACTTCCGATTTATACCGGAGGTGATCTAGTGGTCCCCCGCAATGGAACTTGGGATAGGTAGTCGTGGCCCAGTGACTCTTGAGCAAGATTATCCCAGGATGACAAGGAGCCTCTCCAGTGAGCAAATTAGTCTCCACTCTTTTCCCTAGGTGATGTCTCCCAGTTCAGAATAAGTCACTAGAACCCTCTCAGCCTCGTGTTCGATCCAGAAGGACAAGCGGACCATACAACACCCACTCAGGCGTGACTATCAGCTTGGGAAAATGAGGACTGGACAGAGCCAAAATGGGAAGCCAAGCTTTAAAGCCAACGAGGCAGCTGTGGCTTCTGAGTAGAAGACAGCTGTGGGCAATGGGAGAGACTTAGAAGGCATCAGGGGCAGACTAAAAGATAAAAATATTTGATTTTGTGTACTTGTGATTTCTATGTGTAACCAATTTCATGCATTAGTTATTGCTCCCTGACATAACCTACCCTCATCCCTGTGTTTACCCCTCCCTACAAGGCTGAACATTATGCACATCTTCATCCTGTTCAGGGCTTTATTTTTAGTGACAAGAGTGTTTTGACACATAGTAGCTGAGGAACAGATAGGGGAGAACTATGCCTTCCTTGTGGCCCAGGCAAGTGTTCAGAATAATTAAAGCAAACTTTAAAAAAGTTACTAGCTAGGCATGGTGGTGTTTGTCTTTAACCCCAACACACTCAGGAGGCTGAGGCAGATGGATCTCTGAGTTCAAGGCCAGCCTGGTCTACATAGAGAGTTCCAGGATAGGTAGAGCTATGTAGAGATTCTGTCTCAAAGACAAAAACAAACAAAAGTCACTACTATAATGTAAAGTTGGTTTTTGTTTTTTTGTTTTGTTTTGTTTACATTTGTAAAAGTGTTGCTCATTTTCTTGTTAATAGGCAAAGATGTTGGATGGGAAAATTTGAGCCTCCGGTTGGCCATTTTGAACACTTAACCATACCTCAAGTGTGCCACTATGGTAGCTGACTTCTCCAGCTCCTAAAGGCACAGACACAGCCAGGGCTGCTCCCCACACTCCATACCACAAGCCACAGGGAACTCTAAATCCCAGCTTCTTTACGATTCACAACTGAATGTAAACACTGAATGCTGCAAACAATAATAGGCTTCTGAACGCACAGCAACCAAAAATTCAGAATTCAACATGAACCTGAGGTCTGGTCTGGTCTCCAATGTTGCACTACACGGTTCCCCTGAAGCTCTGGTTCTGAAAACACAACTTGTGAACTTTGTTCTGTGTATGTTGCTACACCATGCAGTGCCAACAAAGGTACTCAATTGAGGTGTGAGACTTGTACATTATGAACCACAGTGACTGCACTATAGATACAAAGCTTCCTCTCTTAAAGTAGCATAAAGAGGTTTGAATATTTTCCTCCCTCATTCCTCAGCATGTATCCAATCAGTATATCTTTGGATTGGGTTAATGTATTTAATTTTTTAAATTCCTGCTCTGAGTTGTTCATTTGAGGGTCCAGTGCTCTCTTCTAGCCTCTGTGGGTAAAGGAAAAACATGTGGCACACACACACAAATAAAAAGCCAAGCATGATGGTGCACACCTTGGGAGGCAGAGGTAGACAGTTCTCTGAATTAAAAGGTAGCCTAGTCTACATAGCAAATTCCAGGACAACCAAAGCTACAAAGAGAGATTCTGCCTCAAAATAAGCAAACAAACAAATCTTTAAAAAAAAAATTATATTCTTGCCTAATTGTTTCCTGATGTTGTCCACATATGCTCATGGGACTGTTTTGGAAAGATAATTTAAAAACATTTTAACATTTCCTCTAAATACATTTCTCTTTTATAGACTTTTATTTCATTTAATAATTTCATCTCTTCATAAATTAACTTATAAGTTGTGTTTTTTAAATACCTATTGTTTGTGTCTGAGGTATGCATGCAAACTAATGTATGTGACGGTTAGAGGACTCTCATGAGTCCATCTACATGAGTTCCAAGGATTAAACTCAGGTTATCAGGATTGGCAAAAGATACCATTATTGGCTAAGTCATCATACTGACCCAATATTCTTGGGTTTTGTTGTTGTTGTTTTGATTTTTGGTCAGGGTTTATTATTGCCATGAGATTAGAAACTTTTGTACATTCTCCTCTACTCTTCAGCTGTAACTATTTGTGGTTTAATGGGATCATACAGTCTCCAGTGCAGCTACTCAATTCTACCACTGTAAAACAGCAGCCAAAGATCACTGGTAAACCAATGACCATGGGTGTGACTCAATAAAACTCTATTTACAAAAACAGACCAACTGTTTTTGCACAATTCAGCAAACATTTTCCATAAAGGTTCTGGCATCATCTTTTTTTCTCTCTGAACCAGTCTTCATCACAGGACAGATTTCCTTTGTAAATGGAGGCACCACAAACAATATGGAAGTAAACATGATGCTTTGTGCCAACACTTCACCTTCAAACACTAAAATGTCAATTCACATAATTATCATGTTGAAAATATTCGACCTGGACTAGGGGAGGGGCATAGAGAGAGAAGAGGGAGGGAGGGTAGGATTGTGAGGAGATGAGGGAGGAGGACACAGCTGGGATACAAATTGAATAAACTGTAATAAATTATAATAAAAATTTAAAAAAGAAAACATTCATCCAATTTTTAAAAGCACTTAAACATATTTTCAGAATTTTAGAGTATGGCCCTCCAAAAATAACCAGCGAGACTTTCACTCTAAGTCAGTTTGCTGCCCCCTATTGTAGATCAGTTTACCGATTTGGAAGTTTGCCAAACTCATGACTTTAAATAGATCACATCCTTCAGTGCTTTCTCATTATTCAATTTGTTGGTAGTTTTAACTACATGCATATAAAAATCTTTCACTTTTCCAATTATTTTAATTTGTTTGTTCCAGGCTGTCTACCCTTTAAGGCTATTGTCAAGTGTATCATAGAACTTCCTCACTAGAAGTTCAATTACCTTACATTTCCTATAGCTCCAATCCAAAACCATGGTACAATTCAGCACCGTAGGATCAACTGTTTTGATTTGGTTTCGAGAGAGGGTCTCAATAAGTTTCATGGAGCTGGCCTTGCATTCAGGATTCAGGATTACAGGTGAGCCCACCATACCCCTGGCTTAGAACCAAGTTTTCAAGGAAAAGCAAGCCTCATCAACAATTCAAAGAACTCCCTTCCTGATCTAAAACCTGATTTCTCCTAACCTCATTCTATTGCATCGCTTTCATCAGAGCTGACTACAATAAATTTTCCACCTTCAAAAAGAAACTTATAAAAGACCCAAGTCTGCTGAGTAATTGGTATGGACCAGGCACATCTTTGGCATTAACCAATGAATGTAAGTTTTATATGAGCAGATTAGTTATATTTATACTCCAAAAATAACCCAGCCTGATTGTAACATGAAGAACTTGTAAGGGACAAAGTGAACAAAGGGGCAGAGAGAGGAGTTGTTAACCAAGTATAGCAGAAATAATGATGCTTTGAGATTATGATGATGAAGGGGAGGATGGATTCCAGACGAATTTGGGGAAGACATCCACAGGATTTGATGTGGAAGGCAAAGGAGGGTGAGTGGATGACTCTCTGGAATGAATTCGCTGATGGTGAACAAAGTGTGCAGTCTGTCTGAAGGCCTTTCTGCCCTTCTTGTAGTTATACGTTCTCTCTCCAGTATGGACTCTCTTATGTTGGTTAAGGTGTCCAATTTGGATGAAGGTTTTCCTACATTCTTTACATTCATATGGTTTCTTCCCAGAATGAATTCTCTGATGTACACTAAGGGACTGCCGATGGCTAAAGGCTTTGCCACATGCACTACATTCATAAGGTTTCTCTCCAGTGTGGCATCTACGATGACAAACAAGGGATGACTTGGTCTTAAATGCCTTTCCACATTCCACACACTCGTAAGGCCTCTGGCCGGTGTGAAGTCTCTGATGTTGAGTACAGGATGAGTTATCGCCAAAGGCCTTCCCACATTCTAGACACTTATAGGGCTTCTCTCCAGTATGAACCCTCTGATGTTGAATGAGGTGAGTGGTCTGACTGAAGGCCTTGCCACATTCCTTACACTCGTATGGTTTTTCTCCTGTATGAGTTTTTTGATGTTGTGCGAGATGAGCCTTCTGAGTAAATGCTTTATTACAAATCTTACATTCATAAGGCTTCTCTCCTGTATGAATTCTCTGATGAGTGGCAAGCTGTGAACTGATGCTAAAAGATTTCCCACATTCCCCACACTCAAAAGGCTTCTCCCCCGTATGGATCCTCAAATGACTAGCAAGGTGTATATTCTGCCTAAAAGCTTTCCCACATTCTTTACATTTAAAAGGCTTTTCTCCTGAATGCACTCTTTGATGCTGAGTGAGTGATGCATGGTGGCTGAAGGCCTTTCTGCAAATATCACACTCATATGGTTTTTCTCCAGTATGAATCCTTTGGTGCACAGTGAGGGATGAGCCATATCTAAAGGATTTGTGACACACTTCACATTTGTAGGGTTTCTCACCAGTGTGAATCCTCCTATGTTGATTAAGCCCTATGTGGTCACTGAAGGCTTTACCACAATCAATGCAATCAAAGGGTTTCTCCCCAGTGTGATAGTATCTCCAGTGACGGACAAGGGAAGTGTTCTGTATGAAAGCTTTGCCACACTCAATGCACTCATATGGCTTCTTGCCTGTATGGCACCTCTGATGTCGTGCAAAAGAGGAACCGTCACTGAAGGCCTTCCCACACTCATTACATTTATAGGGTTTCTCTCCAGTATGAATTCTCTGATGAACAGTAAGGGATGAGCTCTGGGTAAAAGTTTTCTTACATTCATTACACGTGAAAAGTTTTTTTCCTGCATAGATTCCTGTTTCTTCTACAACTATCGAATTTTGGGGAAAACTTTTACCTGAATCACAGTTATGATTTCTCTCTTCTGAACTGTTCAAATGAAACCATCTTCTAGATTTAACATACACACTACCTCTTTCCTCTGAGAAGATTTTGTTCTGAGTAACTGTTTCTTGCTCAAATGGTGTGTCTTGACCATTCCTTTCTAACACACACTCTGAATCCCAATCTTCTCTGAAGGTGGAACACTCAAATTTACTACTTAAAGTTCTGTCTGTTATCTTTTCAGTATTTGAGTCCTGCTTTGGAACCAAATCCTGGGCTTCCTGCACAGATTGCTGGCCTGAAATAGATCAAGAAAATACATTACTTTTATTATGTATCAAGAAGAAATCTGCTTCTGTCTCTTTCAATATAACCTCTGTCTACCCTGTCCTGCTGGCACAAAGGAGCCACTAGGAATAACATCTTTGTTTCTCTGCAACATCTGAGTCAAAATTTTCAAACGTTAGTTAATTTCATGCAGGAACACACACAACAAAACACATACACACACAAAACCTTTCCCTTTCTCTAGTCCTCTGCTGATACCCAAGCAGATATAAAAGATGAAACAAATGGGTCTTTTGACCTTTAAAGATGTCCAAGAAACTAAGAGGCTAACAAGCACCAAGTGAGTCAGAATAAAAAGAAAACTACAGGGAAATGAATTGTTTTTTAAAAAAGGAAGAGTCATTGTGAAATCTAAGAGCGATTTTCTCTCTAGACTTACAAGACTTAGCAAGGTTTTTAGAGTGTGGTGGTGAGGATTTGCATCCTGATCAAAGCTACAAGGCATTACCAAACCATCTCCACACTCACCTGAGAACAAGCCTCATGCTAACTCTTTGTACCACCGAGGGCTCCTTCCCTTGCCCTAGTAAAGAGACTAAAAACATTTTTAGAACACAGTGTTCTGAAGAAATAAAACAGTGTTTGCTTTTACTCTGGTCATTCTGAAATTGAGTAAGCTGTTTCCTAACTTTGACTGAAAACAACTGTTACTGCAGGAAGAACTAGAAAGAGGAAGAAGGAGCCATCAGAGACAGCGTTTCTCCTGCAGAGGACCTGAGGTGGTTCCCACAGCTAATATAATACACAATCACCTGTCACTGCAGCTCCAGAGGATCTAATGCCCTATTCTGACCTCCATGGGCACCTGCACAAACACACACACACACACACACACACACACACACAGGCTTTAAAATAAATATCAAACAAACAAACAAAAAACCAAAAGAGTAAGGGCTCCTGAAGATAGACTCAGATCTGAGAAGTAGAAGGCCTTACCTAAGGATCTCAGGTCATCACAGCTCTTCCACATCACTTTCTTACAGAAACTCTTCTGAGCTGACACAAGCTGTGGAGAATTGTCTCTAGCCATATCTATAATGGTCTTCAAGCTCTGAGAAGGCACAAACACATTCATGAACCTGGGTGGCCAGAATAGGGTGAAAAGTTGTCCACATACTGTAACAGCACTATGTTATTTCGGTGCTCAACAACTGAAGTTATATTGTGAATGGCCTTAGTGTGTGTGTGTGTGTGTGTTTGAAGCATTTAAAAAATGTATATTGGGCTTAGTTCCCTTGGATGAACTTGGATAAAACAGTAGTTTTTATGTGCTGGCTAGTTTTATATCAAGTTGATACAGGTTGGAATCATTTGAGAAGAGTGAACCTCAGCTGAGAAAATATTCCCATCAGATTGGCCTATAGACAAGCCTGCAGGCTATTTTCTTAATTAGTGACTGAAATAGGAAGGCCCAACCCATTGTCATTGGTGCCACCCCTGGACCCATTGGACCTAGATATAAAAAGACAGGCTGAAGAAGCCATGGGGAGCAAGCCAGTAAGCAGCACTCCTCTACGGCCTCTGCATCAGCTCCTGCCTCTAGGTTCCTTGCCTTGCTTAAGTTTCTGCCCTGACTTCCCTGGATAATGGGCTACAAGCTTTTGGTCATGGTGTTTTTTCACAGCAATAGAAACCTAAGACATCTGGTCATTTGGACCTTATGAGAAGGTGTAGATGTTTTCATCTTCTCAGGGAAGAAATTCTCCCACCATAGGGAATAGGAGGAACTACTAAGACCCTGATCAGAGTTTTCAAACATCAGACACCTGAACAGCTTGTTGGTGACTCATCCCCCACCTCTTTCTCTCTCTTTATCCCCCCCCCCCACACACACACACAACAAACTGTGTTTCCAGTTACTAGCGTAACTCTTTCCTCCTGGGTCACAATCTGTACATAAGAACTAGTGTATTCAAATGGAAATTTCTCCACTGTCCATCGAGTCATAAATGCTGCCTGAAGTTTACCCCAACTTACCCTCTGTGTCTTAAACACTGGCCTATGACCTCTGGCTGCCATGTAAACATCAACATGGGTATGTTCACCTAAACATACACATGTACACACACATAAACACATACCAACTCACCCTCTGTGTCTGGAACACAGCATCATCACCATTCCAGTTTCCCCCTGACATGAAGCACTTGGATCTACAATGCAGCAGCTGTTTTCTTAGCACTACCTGGGATAACTTTTCTTCACTTAAGTCCTCTGAAGGGAACTCCTTGGTCTCCTGCAAAGCCTTCAGGTCTAAAAATATGAACAAAGCAAATGGCTCCTATTATGTGTTACATGGGGGGTGCACATGTGGTGGACAGATATATATGCAGGCAAAACATCCATTCACATAAGATAATTTTTAAAAATAAAAAACAGAGTAGATGGAACTAGGCAGATGGCTAAGCTGTTAACAGTACTGCTGCTCTTCTAGAGGACCTGGGTTCAGTTTCTAACACCTAAATGGTGGCTCACAACTGTAACTCCAGTTCCAGGAGACCTACTGTTCTCTTCTATACTCTGCAGGCAGGCATGTGCTGCAGTGCCCAGGATTATGTATAGACAAAACACCCACATTGATAAAATTAAGTTACATTTAAAAAAAAAGATGCAGAGTGATAGAAGAAGACATCCAACATCAGCCTCTGGCCTCTGGGCATGTTCACCTAAACATACACATGTACACACACATAAACATGTATATATATATATATATTCCATATATACATAAAAATAAATTTTAAAGAAAAACAAAGATGAGTTCATAAGACTGAAAGGCAAAGAAGGGATGCAGAGAAAAGTAAATTATTTATAGATGGCATGAAGCCATGCTGCAGAGCAAAGGGAGGAGGAAGACAACAAAGCCCATGCTTAAGAGGCCACAGCATCTGCTGAGGAGATTCAGAGTCTGAGGGAATGAGCTGGGCCAGCAGCAGCCGCACTGTACTACTTCCTCACACTCACCTGGGCACTGGCCTCTTGTCATCTTTCTTTTCATCATCCAACAATCTTTTCCTTGTTCCAACAAGGCTATCATATCTGGCTTAGAAGCACAAAGTCCTAGATCCAAAAAGAGAAAACAGAACAAAGAAAGAAAATCAGGGTGTGGTCAAGCTGGGGCTCTTGACATGGAATGCAGTTGCATTGTCTCAACAAAAAAGGGGGCTGCAGGGATGGGGAGAATGAATGAAAGACTCCAGGACCACAGGCATGGATAAGAAATGAGGTATGGACAGGAGTGGGGATTCCCTCACCCAGGGACGCCAGGTTCTTGTAGTTGTCCAGCATCACCTTCCAGTACAGACTCCTCTGCTCCGAGCTGAGCCATTCCCACTCCTCCTGGGAAAAAACCACAGCCACATCCCCAAATGTCACCAAACCCTGAAATGACAAAAAAGCACTGTTGCTCAGCCATCACCCATGATCACAGATAACCAGAGGATTCTTAAGTAAACTGTGTCCTCCTACACTGTGTTCAAATCCTCAACCTATTCCTTTAGGATGGAAATGTGTTTGGGGACTGTTGGGGTAAGTTAGAATTACTACTGCTATGTTGACACACCATGACCAAAAGCAAGTTTTTATTTGGTTTACACTTCCACATTGCAGACCATCCCTAAAAAGAGTCAGGACAGGAACTCAGGCAGGGCAGGAACCTAGAGGCAGGATCTGATGAAGAGGCCATGGAGGGATGCTTCTTACTTACTTGTTTGCTCCTCAGTTTTCTTCTAGAACCCAGGACTACCTGGCCAAGGGTGACCCCATGTACAATGAACCTCCCCCATCAATCAGTAGGTTAAAAAAAAAAAAAAAAAGTCCTACAGGCTTGCATACAGCCTGATCTTATGAAGTTATTTTCTTGAGGTTCCCTCTTCACAGATGACTATAGCTTGTGTCAAGTTAACATAAAACTAGGTATGTAATCACATAAAATATTTGTCACAACTCTCTAACAATACATAACAAAAGCTGACTTTCCTGACAGGTTCTTACTGTCTCATCCTTGTGACACACGAGTGTCCTGAAACAACACAAGGACAGGAGAGAAACCAGGAGAAATCCTCAGAAGACCCAAATAGCTCATCCCATCCCCAAGCTGGGGCCTGAGAGTTGTTATTGCCCATCATTTTCATTAACACAAAAACAAGGGCTACCTTTTAAAATGTTAGCATGTAGTAAAAATGAAAACCACTGTAAGTTTTAAATTAATATATAACGTCTTTATGCCAGGTGTGGGAGTGCACACCTGTAATCCCAGCACTTGAGGAGCACAGGCAGGCGGATCTCTGTGAGTTTGAGGCCAGCCTGGTCTACAAAGGCTGGTCCAGGACAGCCAGGGATGCACAGAGAAACCCTGTCTCAAAAAAACAAAAATTAAAAAAAAAAAAAAAAGCATGATAGTTCCAGCCTATAATCCCAGCATTTGGGAGCAAAAAGAGAAGGACTCCAAATTTGAGGCTAGTGTGGAATACACATACACATACACACACACACACACACACACACACACACACACAATCTCAAGATCTTGTCTAAAAATAAAAGACCAGAAGGATAGATAAAGCAATCTTTTCAGCCTTCTGATCTGAGTATCCCTTAGCATACCAAACCTGATGATACCAAACCTAAGTACTTCCTCAGCAGATCACAAGAATGACCCACAGCTGAGCTCTTCTCCTGGAAGGTCTGTGTGCCAGAAACTTAAGTTCCCATAGAATAAAACACCATTTAGCCAAATGCCAAACTCTGCAGGTTCTTCAACTCGAATATGGAAATTAAGACTAAACGGTTTTAAGTGATTGTGTGTGCGCGCACATGTGTGTGGAGGCTGGGTATCTCTTCAATGCAAACACAGTATTTCAAGCAGTGTTCAGAATTAGTGGGCAGCAGCTAGTACAGAGACCCATAACTGGTCTAAGTGCTGAGAATAAGTGAATGTGCAGTGCTCAGCCCAAAATCGGACATCTCAATCACTCCCATACCCCAAAGGCTCATGGAAAAACGTAAAAACGGGGGTGGAAAGAATGTAGAACCCAATAGGAGTCTTTGACATGCTGCCTTCAGGGCAGGACATGGCTACTATACTCATAAACGACTGCAGCTGTGGTCACCTGCAGAGCCCAAACCAACAAAAGCACTAACTGGGCTCAGTGGGTCATTCACCAAAAACAAAAAACAAAACAGGAAATGACACCAAGTGGGAGGGGGTGTGTTAGAGATGACTGTGGGGAGAATAGCTGTGGTACCCATTATCAAGATACACTGTTTACCCATACAAAATTGACAGAGAATAAATAAAAGATATGCTCTTTCAAAAGAGAAAGAAAGCAGACAGATTCCTGACTCAGACCACCCTGACTTTTTGTACAGGGACACTTAACATTCTCACACATCTTCCAGAGGCTGTTTACAGGGCTCAGTCCTACAGTTCCAACCTCATGGTTCTGAATGCTCAGTATTGCACTTAGGGTTTTTTGTTTTGTTTTGTTGTTGTTGTTTTCAGATTTTTAGATACTTTTCAGAAACACTTTACTAACCAAACTAAGTCATCTTTATATGTTTTTTAAATTTTTGAAATTTTTTGAATATAAAAAACCACATTGCATATACAGCAATACAGTTCTTTATGTATTAAGTGGCACCAAAATGGAATGATTTTACAGTTTTTAAACAGAAATAAAAAAATTGAAAAAGGAAAATCTTCAGGTAACAAACTCTTCTTAAAACAATGTTTTTTAAAAAAATCCCTTTTCCTAAGTGGGCCCATGTGACAAACATGTTCAGTGTCTAGTCCTGTCCAAGCCCTACTGCACTCATGTCTGTTTCCCCTAGTGTCTGTCACTACCTTGTCACCATCGAGGACACTAGAATTTGGTGGCTCCCAAAAGAAAGAAAAGCAGTCATGTGTTTACTTACTACTGGCAATAATTTGTTTTGACTTTCCTTTTCCTTTTTGAAACAAAATCTCACTCTGATGCCCTAGCTTATCTCAAACTCATGGGCGCCAGATGCTGCCAGGGAGACATAAGGTAGCATCCTGAGTACCTGAGACAACAAAGGGCATGCTACTACACCTCACTCCACTCTCCTCCATTTTTATTCTTTTACATTCATTCGTTCTCATTCTGTCCCCCCACCCACCCCAGGTGTGTGTGTGTGTGTGAGAGAGAGAGAGAGAGAGAGAGAGAGAGAGAGAGAGCGCTAGGCATCAGATCCCCTGCAGCTACAGTTACAGCTTCGAGCTGCCTGATTTTTCAGTGTTGAGACCCCAACCCAGGTCCTCTGACAGCGCAGTAAGTACTCTTAACCACTGACCTATCCCTCTGGCCCTAAAATTTTATAGGATCTGATCATTAAATGAGATGGCAGTTTTCCAGAAACAAAGAAAGTGAAGGTGACGAGCTGATGTTGGAGGTAATGAAGAACCAAGTCTCAGGCATCTTCTCAGTCACTTTAAGGATAAGGCCTTTCTTCACAACACCTTGGAGAGTTTAGAATGGAGGATGCCAAGAACTGACATGCAGAGAACTCTGGCATTCAGAAGAGAAAGGAGTAGAAGCAGAGGCCATAGAAACACAGAGCCACAAGGCCAAGAGTGAGAAATAAGGATAAAGGCCAGGAGTGCTGTGTACAGGTTTAATCCCAGCATTCAGAAGGCAGAGGCAAGCAGCAGATCTCCGTGAGTTCACAGTGAGTCACTGGTGAGCCAAGGCTACATAGTAAGACCCTGTCTCAATCAAAGGAATAAGGAAATGGAGTCCCAGACTCAAGGTAGGGAATCTGGACTCTTGCACTTTCTGTCAACAGATTGTGAACTCCTAGAGATGGTGAAATGTTTTTAAATTTAAAATTATTTTTAAGATGTTTATTACATTTGTGTGTGTGTGTATACAAGCATACATGTGAATGTCAGAGGGCAAACTTTCAGGTTTTCTCCCTCCTTCACATGGCTCCCAGGGATCAAATCAAACTGAGGTCAGTCTTTGCAGCAAATATCATTACCTATTGAACCATCTCACCATCCCAGTTAAACAGTGTGCTAACATATGTGTGTGGTACACGCCCATAAGCGTCCGGGTTCCTGTGCCCTTCCACAACCAGCATGATGATATTTTCCTTACTTGCTTTGAGACAGGTTTTCTCACTGAATTAGAAGTTGACCTTTTTGGCTAGGCTGACAGGCTAGAGAGCTCTAGAATATCTGCCTCTGCCTGGAAATTCTATTCTACAGACACACACCTGTCTTCTTACATAGGTACTGGGGATTTGAACTCAGGTCCTCATGCTTACATAGTAAGTCCTCTTACCCACTGAACCCTCTCCTTAACCCCCTCACAAGGCTTATCCACAATATCTTTCTCCTACACTGTGGGTATCATAATCCAGGTAGAAGTAGCGCTGTATTTCCGAATATGAAGAATCCTTCTGTAGCATGGCATCGTGGCACTTTAATCCCAGCATTCAAAAGAGGCAAGTGGATTTTTGTGAGTTCAAGGCCAGCCTAGTCTACATAGTGGGTTCCAGAGCAGCCAGGGCTATATAGATAGACCTTTTTTCCAAAACAAAACAACAACAAAAATCATTCTGAGGTAAGTGGAACAATGAAGGGGATGAACAAGAAAGAACAGTTGTGAAAAAGGAAGGAAGAAGATCCCTGATCAGTTTGAAGCTATCCCTGTAGCCCATCACTCACCAGAGAATGAGGAAACAGCACCCAGGGCAGGTCTCTTAAACTGAAAACTTTTCAGAGAAAATAAACATCAGTAAGTGTTAAAAAAGCAATACTACATCAGGAAACAGAGAGGAAATGTGACTCACCTGAGACTTGGCTTTAAGTTTAGTCCCTGTAGGGGCAGCTTCCTGTTTGCGGTTTATCTCCTGGAGGAAGTTGGTATCTCTGGAAAGCAGAGCTGGGGAAAAGGAAGGACTAGACACCAAGTCTACACAAGACTACCCCTGCATGAGCAAAGTGGGACCATTTTAAAAAGAGAGATGAGATCCCCTTATTACCTTGTGCAAGATTAAAGAGAGGGTAGAATGGGAAGTGGGGGCTGTCTCTTTTTTGTTTTGCTTGCATATATGTGTACCACATGTGTGCCTAGTGCTCATGAAGTTCAGAAAAGGATGTTATATCCTCTACAATTGGAGTTAGGGATGGTTGTGAATCACCATGTGGGTGCTAGAAACCAAACCTGGGTCCACTGCAAAAGCAACAGTGCTCTCAACGACTGAGCCATCTCTAGCTCCCCTGGGAGTTTCATCTCTTGAAGCATGGACATGGAGACAAGTTGACCCTGAAGACTCAAGGTCCCTCCGGTAACTCTGCTTGACTGCTCTGGCTCAAGTTGTGCTTTCAAGGATTGATTCCCATTTAACCATCACACTCAGAGCCAAGAGACACCATCTCCAGCAGCAAGGCCTTGAGAATCCTCGGACCTTATCCTTCCTTCACACCCAAAACAGGTTCATCTTTGTCCACTCAGCTCGGACCCATGCCACTCACCTTTATGTGCAGGCCGCGAGGTCACCCTTCCTTGCTCGCCCTGCGAGGCCAGGCCATTCCTGGAGCGCGGCCTTCTCCGGAAGGGACGCCCACGAGCAGCTGTAGTCTCCGCTGCCGGACCTCCACCAGTTCTCGGCTTTGTGCAGAGGGCGCCGCACCCCAGAAGGACCCCGGGCTCCTTTGGCCCTGCACTCGCTACCGCCGGCATGTCACGCGAGCGGCGCAAGCTCTTCTTGCCAGGCCGCAGACACGCAGCAAGGCCACTGAAGAGGGCCACACCCCTGCCACACCCGCACCGCCAGGCCACGCCCCGGCCAGCCACGGCCTCGCCCTACCTAACCTGGCCCAGAAGAAACTAACACAGTTCAGGCCGAAGGCGCCGGAAGTGGACTTTGCTTGTACGCATCGCCCGCTGGGAAATGTAGTCCCCAGCAGGGAACCAGATGGCGCCTAGCCCGGGCTCCGGGAGGCCGGCTCCACCTATTGGAATAAGACCACGTTTGTGAACCGCGGGACCCGGCCGGAAACACGAGGTACAAAACAGCCCACTTGAGGTTTCTGGGAGTTGAGGTGGCAGTCAGAGCGTACGTGCGCAGTGGCAGTGCTCCTAGCGCGTTGTTTTGAAGTTGATATGAGGGAAGGGAGTTGGAGGATGTTGTGTATTTAGCGGGGGTAATGCCGGGCTTTGACAAGTCCACAGTTGTTCAGGTTGGAGGTACTTTTCGGTTTGGTATTAAGTTGCTACCATCACCTTCCACTCTCCCCGGACCACCTCAACGCTAATGCCTAGTGTTCAAAATGCCCTTCTGCATGTACTCCCAAATCCTAGATCTGCAGTCTTTCCCAGATTTCCTTCTGGGGATGCTCCTTTAAAATGATCTTCAGCTGGGGAAACAGATTCCCTGGTTTTTCCCCAACTCTCAGTCTAACATCTTTGTCTCCCAGCGAATTACCCTTACAGAAACTAGGTGGCAAAAAGCCGCTGGGAAAAACAATTTGCAGACTTAAAATGCAATATATTATGTACAGGAAAAAGAGAATGGACTTAGGATAAACAACGAAAGGCAGGCATACAGTCAAACAAAACCTACCGTGAGATGGACTTTGCAAATATCATCAACAGTCCTCTGGAACAACTACAGTGCAAGTTTGGGTCCCCTATTTTCCTATTTCTGTATATGTACTCAACTTGGTTGTGATCTGTTGGTGGTGGTGTTGATGGTGATTGGGGTTTTGTTTTTGTTTTGTTTCAGTTTTCAAGATAGGGTTTCTCTGTGTAACTGTCCTGGCTGACCTGGAACTTGCTTTATAGAATAGGCTGGCCTCGAACTTACAGAGATCCGCTTACCTCTGTTCCTGAGTGCTGGCATCAAAGGCGTGCACCACCACCACCTATCGTTTTTATTCAAGGTCTCACTAGGTCACCCTGGATGCCCTAGAACTTACTCTGCAGACCAGGTTGATCTCAAACTCAGAGATTCACCTGCCTCTACCTCCAGAGTGCTAGAATTAAATGTTTGTGCCACCAGAATCAGTCACAAACCCCCTTTTAAATTTTATTTTTATTTATTTGTATATGTATTCATATGTGCACATTTGTGGGTTTGATCACCCATGTGTGCATGTGTGGACAGCAGAAGTCGATATTGGAAGTCTATTGCCTTCCACCTTATATTCTGAGATAAGATGACCCTGGAGCTCGCTATTTTAGCTAGCATTATCTGCCAGGGGTTTCTTAATAAACATTAAAAATGTTTTGTTTTGTTTGCCTTGACTATATATACAATTGCATATATTTTCCCAAATAAATTCTAATTTTTTTGTTCCAGTCTTATTCAAAGTTCTAGGCACTTCCTAAAACAGATTCTGCAAATCAGACCATATTTAATTTCTTTACCAATAAGGAAACATAACCTTGAGCATCATTAGAAAGTCGCTCTATCATTAAACCTTAAACATACGGCACATGCTAATCCACCCACCTGAAGACATTCTCAATATTCTAAACTTTTATGATCACCTAAGCCATATTCCAAGTTCCGGAATTCATGGTTTACAAATAACATTTCTAACTTCTAGTATAACACATTTTCTAAGCACCACCTATGGGTCAGTATGGAGAGGTCCTAGAATTTTAAGTTCTCTTGATATCTACGTAATTAAAGTTTTAACCTTCCCATGCCAGAAGTATAGTTCAGTCACTCTTGGCACTTTCTAGTATCACACCATCCACAAATGGCTCAAAGCTAGTGCCAAGAGCAAGAACTCAGAAGCATTTCCACTATCTAATTGTTCTCCCTGCTCCTACCACTTGTCTTAAATGGACTATTACAAATGGACTGGACACATAGGCCACAATGATCACTTTTCACATAAGATGACCTCCCAGAACTCATGCCTGCTTGTTTCAACTCAACAAAGAAAATCTGTACCCCTGGACCCAAGAAAGCATTGGCTCAGGGATGTCCCCTCATGTTCCATTAGCTCTGTGTGGCCTCTGTATTCTGTGTTGATGTATCTCCTAATTGCTGGAGGGATGCTCTGCACCCAAACTTAACATAGTCACCCCTGTTGGTAAGCATTTCATGTGCATTAAATAAACACTTGACAATGAGTCTTATAAGAGGCATATAAAGAACATTTATAGTCTTAAAAGTTTCCCTGACTGTAAAATGAATAATAAACTTGAAGGAAACATGACCAATTACAGGCACCAAGTAAAATAATTGTGTTTTGGATCAGGCTAATGGGAAGAAAAATAAATGGAAATACTTAGCAGGTATAGACACAGGGGAATGCCTGAGATGAGACTGCATGGAGAACTCACCAAGGATGGATGGTTTAAGAACACTGCTGAAGACTTTTCCACATTCCTTACAACTCCTCGTAGAATAAAGTGAACAATCTTGTTGAAAGTTAGAGTCACTGATAAATGGTAAAGGTTTCTCAGTAGCTAAGGTTTTGCCACTAGGTATACAGTTTTAAGCTTTCCAGTGTGACGTCTTTGGTGACAATTAAGGGATGACTTTGTTCTGAAGGCCTTTTCACATTTATCACAGACATAAGGCCTCTGACCCGTGTGAAGTCTCTGATGGTGAGCACGGGATGAGCCATCACCAAATGCCTTTCCACATTCAGCACATGTATAAGGTTTCTCTCCAGTATGAACTCTCTTATGTCTGATAAGGTAGGCAGTATAAGTGAAGGTTTTACCACATTCATTACACTCATAAGGTTTCTCTCCTGTATGGAGTTTCTGATGTCTGGCAAGACAGGTGCTTCTTTTGAAAAATTTACCGCACTGCTTACATTCAAAAGGCTTTTCTCCTGTGTGATTTCTCTGATGAGTGGTCAAGTGTGAACTTTCCCTAAAAGCTTTCCCATATTCCTTACATTCATAGGGTTTTTCTCCAGTATGAATTCTTGAATGAACAAGAAGATGTATACTCTGCCAAAAAGCTTTCCCACACTCCTTACATATATAAGGTTTCTCTCCAGAATGTACTCTTTGATGGCCAGTGAGTGACATGCTATGGCTAAAGGCTTTCCCACATACATCACACTTGTAAGGCTTCTCACCTGTGTGAATCCTGTGGTGTACAGTCAGGGATGACCCACTACGGAATGCTTTCCCACACACACTACATTTGTAAGGTTTCTCTCTGGTGTGAATTCTCCTGTGCAGGGTAAGTCCTATGTGAACACTGAAGACTTTCCCACAATCAGTGTAATCAAATGGCTTCTCTCCAGTATGATAATGCCTAAAGTGGCGAGTCAGGGACATGTTGTACCTGAAGGCTTGCCCACACTCAACACACTGAAAGGGTCGTTTGTCATTGTGACATCTCTGATGTTGAGCAAAGGTAGAACTGTCCCTGAAGGCCTTCCCACACTCCTTACACTGATATGGTTTCTCCCCAGTGTGAATCCTCTGATGCTGAGCCAGGTGTGCAGGCTGCCTGAAGGATTTTGTACATTCCTTGCACTTATATGGTTTTTCTCCAGTATGGATTCTTTGATGTACAATAAGGTATGAATTCTGGCTAAAGGCTTTCTTACATTCCTTACACTCATAGGGTTTTTCGTGGGTATGTGTCATTTGATGCTGAGCAAGGTGGTGACTCTGCTTGAACGCCTTTCTGCAGACTGTGCATTTATATGGTTTTTCACCAGTGTGGATTCTCTGATGAACAGTAACAGATGAGCTATGTGTGAAGGTTTTCTCGCATTCGTTACATTTAAAAATGTTCCTCCCTGACCAGATTTTCTTGTATCTTCGTACCTTGAGATTTTTGGAAAAGCTTTTCTTATTTGAGTTGTGACTATAAATATTCTCTTCTACACTATCCAGATGGGCAGATTTTGAAGATTTGGTGTTTTTGTAGCCTATTTCTTTAGTGTGAGTTTCTTTATGAGTGACTATTTCTTTTATGTTAAATATTTCTTGATTCATTATCCGTCTATTAAAAAGGTCTTTATGTTTCCATTTGTTTCCAGAAGTGGGACACTCATGACTGAAACTTGTAATTTTCTCCACTGACACATCATCAAACACAAATTGCTTCAGAGATAATTCTTGTGTCTTATGTAGAGATTCGCCATCTGAAAAATGTAAAAAAAAAAAAAGTATTCTTTATCATGTGGAATTAACAACAAAAAAATCTAAAGTAAAGATATTCAAAACTATTTAATAAATTCCATACAATCACACAGAAGTATCTCAATTGGAAAATGCGCAAGGATGTACATGAGAATAAAAGCTTTGTGATAGGGACTGGAGAGATGGCCCAGAGGTTAAGAGCACTGGCTGCTCTTCCAGGGGTCATGAGTTTAATTCAGCAACCACGTGGTGGCTTACAACCATCTATAATGAAATCTGGTACCCTTTCTTTTTTGTTTTTTTGTAAATATATGAGGTTTTTTAAATTGTATATGTGTTCGAACCTGGGACTGGTGCCCTCTTCTGGCGTGAAGGTGTACATGCAAAGCACAACATTGTATACAAAATAAATAAATAAATCTTAAACAAAGAAAAAAAGGTGAGTTCCCTAGTAATGAGAACAGGAACTGTCTATGACATGAACTCTGTGGCTGGCTCTTTGACTATCTCCCCATGAGGGGGAACAGCCTTGCCAGGCCACAGAGGATAATGCAGCTAGTCCTGATGATACTGACAGACTAGGATCAGATGGAAGGGGAGGAGGACCTCCCCTATCAGTGGACTTGGAGAGGGGCTTGGGAGGAGAAGAGGAAAGGAGGGTGGGATAGGGAGGGAATGAGGAGGAGGCTACAGCTGGGATACAAAGCAAATAAACTGTAATTAATATAAAAATTTTTTAAAAGCTTTGTGATAAATTAACCTTGTGATAATGTAACCTGCTTACATTTGTTAATCTGTGGTAAATTAACCTTGACTACCAAGCCTATTGAATGAAAAATGACATAAAAGCCCAATAAAACACTTCTGCATTTTTATGTGAGGTTGTTTCTGAAGCGACTAACTAGGGAGGCCATGCCTTCCTGAACATGAGTTTCACTGTCCAATATGCTGGGAGATTGCAATAAAGGAAACAGAAGGAGGAAATCCAGCAGCAGGGGTGGTTTCTGTTTGATTTCTGGCTACCATGAGTGAATAGCTTTCCTCCACCATACCCTTCCCTCACTTCCACAAGTTCAAAAGCAATGCAGCCAGCTGAACACAGATATAAACTTCTGAAACCATGGGTCAAACTAAATCCTCCCCCTCTCAAGTTGTTTGCAGCAGGCACTTTGTCAGAGTGAAAGAAGCAAATGTGACAGCAGGGGAGAGATAGAAAAGAACAAGAACATGGGAAAATGACTAGGAAAACTAAGTATAAGACCTAGAAGTCACCTGCAATGATAATGGTATTTTTGGCCTTCATATACATATTTATATGTATATATACATATTCATTCAGTATGTATGTATTTATTTATTCAGTATGTATGAATGTTTTGTCGGCATGTATGTCTACACACCATGAGCATGCCTGCTCCCTGCAGAGTTCAGAAGATCCCCTGGAACTGGAGAGTTGGGAGTTGCCATGTGGATGCTAGAAATGGAATCCAAGTCTTACCCACTGAGTCATCTTTACAGCCCCATGTCTCCTACTTTTAATTGATTAGTGTATATAATTAAGTTAATTTAGTTTAAATACCAGTATATTTAATTACCATTGCTTGTAGGAACTCTCAAGAGTTCCCAACAACCACACACACACCACGCTCTATGACTTCTCCTAGAATTTAAAGGCAAGCGCCTTTATATATATGGTTATAATTTCATCATCAGAAAATAGTGCTCCTAAGTCCATCCTTTATGTGTTTGTGTTTCAGTGTATCCAACCCTTTATTTCTCATACAATTCAGGCTTCAGAGTAAAAAAATTCTTCATTCATTTTCTTGCTTTCAACAACTTTAAAAAAGTGTCACTTTTTAGTCCAATTTAATATAGGGTTTTGTTGTTATCTGGGATGTTTAGGTAAAGGTGTCTCAGTGAGGGACTGTCGAGATGAGACTGGATTATGAGTATGTCTGTGGAGGATTACCTTGTCTAAACTGACATGGAAAGAATGAATACAGGCAGCACCATTCTCAGCTTTGGGGCCCTATACTGTATAGGAATAGAGGAAGCTAGCCGAGTAAAGGCATGCATGCTTTCACTCTTTTGGCCCTGTGACCAGCTGTTTCAAGATGATGCCACTATGAATTCCCTACAATGATAGACTATGATATGAAACTGCAAGCTTTTACTGTCCCTCTTAAAGCTGCTTTTGTCAGGAACCTTCATCACAGCAGCAGGAGTGGAACTAGGACATTCTCTTTTGTATTAAACAACTTTGTACAGAGATAAAAGGAAAGTAGAAGAGACAAGAGTGAAACAGAAGGGAATCCATGCCAAGAAAGGAAACTTCAGTTCACACCCAGGACCAAAGGCTTAGGAAGAGTTTCTGGGAAGCCTCAGCAAGGATGTAAGGACCTGTAACAATGGTCATTTCCTACAAGGGTTTTCCACCTGCTTTTCAGTCTCTCCTTGTAATGTGCTTCTTATCAACTCACCTTTCACCTCCCAAGGCTCCTTCCAATGCTCCAATAAGGAGATCAGATATGGTTTGGAAATGCAAGCTCCTGCATTAAAAAAAAAAAAAAAAAAAAAAAAAAAAAAAGGCACAAAAATAGGTCGAGTTTTGGGTTTTTTGGCACATAAGTCAGCCCCTTAAATCTGATACAACTACAAAATAAAAGGATCAAACACATTTGACGGGTAGACTACATAAAACTACGTGTTATGGTCCAGTGGCAGCCGTCAACAGTCAATCCTATAGAAATTACACTATTTCTTATGGAGTAGTGGAAGGGCAAAAACTTAGCTCAGTATTTTTTAAAGGACCATCACAGTAATAAATGAGATTTTTTTTTTTTTGAGACAGGGTTTCTCTGTGTAGCCTTGGCTGTCCTAGACTCATTTTGTAGACCAGGCTGGTATTGAACTCAGAGTGATCCACATGCCTCTGCCTCCCAGAGTGCTGAGATTACAGGCATGCACCACTGAGATATTTTTTAAATGGCCTGCGAGGGGATAGGTGTAGAGATTGCTCAGCACTTGGGAGCACATTCTGATAAGAAGAACTAGGTTCAGTTTTCAGCCCAGGTAACAGGCAGCTCAGGCACCTGTAACTCCAGCTCCAGGAGATCTAACAGCCTCTTCTGCAAGCAACTACACTCAAATGTACATATAGACACATATGCATATACATTTTTGTTTTGTTGTTTTTGAGACAGTTTTTTCTAGGGAGCCTTGGATTTCCTGGAACTTGATCTAGATCAAGTTGGACTAGATCCGCCTGCCTCCACCTCCCGAGTTTAGGGATTAAAGGCATGTGCCAATACTGCCTGGCAGAGTGTGTGTGCATATGTGTGTATTTTAATACAAATGAAATCTTTAAAAATTAAAATAATGTTTTAAAGGCCTGCTAGAGGCAATTTGGAGTTTGAGTTAATGAACTACCTGTCTAAAAATGAACAAAGCATAGGAGCTTGTGATTGTAATCCCAGCACTTGAAACCCTGTCTCAAAACAAAGAACACTCTTCAGAGAACAGGGACAGAATCCAGAGTCTGTAGATTTCACTTTCAGTATCCACGATAAAATCCATAATAACTGGACATAAGAGAATGGGAATTGTGAAACATATACAGAAAAGCAAATGTAACCACCTGCAGTATCACACATGTTAGAATTAGCAATCAAATTTTCTTTCTTCCTTTTTTTTGTTTTGTTTGTTGTTTGTTTTTTTGAGACAGGGTTTCTCTGTATAGCCCTGGCTGTCATGGACTCACTTTGTAGACCAGGCTGACCTCAAACTCATAAAGATCTTCCTGCCTCTGCCTCCCTAAGTGCTGAGATTATAGGCATGTGCCACTGCACCCCCCCTTAGCAGTCAAATCTTAAAACAGCTATAAAATCTACACTCAAGCATGTTAAAAGTATATATATATACTTGCAAAATAACTAGCAGCTATTATTGCCCTCACAAGATATGCACAAAATCAAGCCAGTCAACATTTTAGCATGGATGGGAGAGAAACTTATGAAGCTTCACTCCAAGAAGCTATTGGCAGTTGATGGCTGCTGAGGAAAAATCACTTTTCTTTGATGATAGGGCTGACAGATTGCCCACGCCTTGGTGGATGACCCTACACCTATGCACATATGGGTCAGCATTAACTGCATTCCAGGGGTGATTAATAATAATAATTTTTTAAAAGAACATGAAGTAAAGAGGGAGACAGGTTGGTATGCCTCAACAGGAATTGGAGAGGGCTGTGAAGGGTGGAAAAGAAAAAAACATACTGTATACATATACACATCTCAAATAATTAAAAATATTATTTTTTAAATAATTATATTTTATTTTTAAAATATCTATTATTGTTTATATAGAGAAATAAGCTGAGAAGATGGCTCAATGGGTTAAGCACTTGTCACGTAAGCATGAAGATCTGAATCTGAATTTCCAGAACCCATGCAAAACTACACGCAGGAGCACAAGTTTAATCCCAGCTTCCCTATAGTAGGATGCAAGGTGGAGGCAAGAGAATCCCCAGAAGCTTCCTGACAAGCCTGTCATGAGCTGCAGATGAACCCCAAAAGGTGGAAGGTGAAGACTGACATCCAATGGTTGTCCTCTGAATTCCACACACTGTGACATGTACACATTGTACTTGCTCCACACATGGATGTGCACATATACAAACACACAACACACACACACACACCAAAACTATTTTTAAGAGACATTTTTTAAAAGGAGGTATGTGGTACATGCTTTTAATCTCAGCACTCAGAAGGTAGAGGGAGGCAGATCTCTGTGGATCTGAGGCCAAGCCTGGTCTATATAGTAAATTCCAGGATAGCCAGGGATACCCTGAGACAGGGATGACCCTGTCTCAAAAACAAAAAAGGAAGGAAGAAAGGGAGGGAGAAAAAAAGGGAAGGAGGAATGGGAGACAAAGAAGGAAGGAAGGGAGAAAGAGAGAGAGAGAGAGAGGGAGGGAAGGAGGGAGGGAGGGGGGAAGGAAGGAAGGAAGGGAGGGAGGGAGGGAGGGAGGGAGAGAGAGAGAGAGAGAGAGAGAGAGAGAGAGAGAGAAAGAAAGAAAGAAAGAAAGAAAGAAAGAAAGAAAGAAAGAAAGAAAGAAAAGGAACTGTCAGTAGAAAAAAAAAGTACAAAAAGAACCAAAGATCCAGTTGGAATCTATAGAGATGGCTCAGTGGTTAAGAGTATAAATTGCTGTTATATTAGTTCAGTCCCCAGCACCATGTGAGGAAGCTCACAACCACCAGTAACCTCAGCTTCAGGGGTCTGATACCCTTCCCTGGAGTATGTGATTACCTGCACAAACTGCACACATAGGGGATATATCTCAATCTCTGTGTGTGTGTGTGTGTGTGTGTGTGTGTCTGTCTGTCTCTCTCTCTCTCTCTCTCTCATACACACATACACATATATGCCAAAATCTTTAAAAAAATAAAGAACAAAAAGAAAAATCTAGAATTGAGAATAGAGTGACACTTTAAAGATTACTAGATGGGCTTAACGCAGGTTAAGAAAAACAAGACTAGCCAGGTGGAGTGGCCCACGCCTTTCATCCCAACACTCTGGGAGGCAGAGGCAAGCGGCTTTCTGTGAGTTCAAGGCCAGCCTAGTCTACAAAAGCGAGTCCAGGACAGCCAGGGCTACACAGAGAAACCTTGTCTGGAAAAAAAAAAAAAAGAAAAACAAGAATTACCATTCATTCTAGAAGCCAATTAACACTAATTATGCAATCTGAAATACTGAAACAAGATGTCACAATTAAACAGATCATCTGAGGCAGAGTCTAAATGGATCCAAGTAAAACTTAAGTCCCCAAAGAAGACAAAAGATGAGAAAAATAGTCTACAGTTTCCCAAATTTGGCTGAAGGCATATATTTAGCTTAACACAGTGGAACTCAACCTGTGGGTTGTGACCCCTTTAGGGGGTTGCATATCAGCTATTTACATTACCATTCCTTAACTGTAGCAAAATTACAGTTATGAAGTAGCAATGGAAGTATTTTTCTGGTTGGGGGTCACCACAACATGAGGAACTATATTAAAGGGTTACAGCATTGGCAAAGCGGAGAACCACTGGTGTAAAGAGGCTCAAGAGAATTGGGAAAGGAACTTCCTGAGAACAGCAAGCTCCTCTAATAACATATATAGTATATATTACATATAATATATATGTGTGTATGTATACATATATGTATACAAATACATACAGATATGTATATTTATACACACACACATACATTCTAGGCTGAGAAGGGTCCATATTAGCCTAAGAGCAAGCATCTTAAGATATTTGAAGACATTAGGTTTCACTGATTTATTGTAAATTAATAAAAAGGATACATTATTTGGGGGTCAGTGAGGTGGCTCAATAACTAAAGACACTTGCTACCAAGCCTGATGCCCTCTCTAAGTCATCCTTCAACTTGCACATAGCATACATGTGTACCCTTCACACAAATAAAAAAATCAATAAAAAATTTAGAAAACATATTAGAAAAGTGATATTCTACATTTATAGTAACCAGGCCATATTCTTCTTCAGCCCTGTTACTTCCAACTAGTTATAAGCCCCTTGAGACACTGCAGTAGCCAGGCTCCTCCCCTCCAAGGGCCAGGTTCCATCCACAGAAAACTCTTTTTTTTATGCCTTACCTTTTAATGGATTTTGAAAAAAGAAATAACTTTATTAATTCCTTGAGACCTTTGTACAACATAGTTTGATAATATTCATCTTTTCCCCAACAACTCTTTACCTACCCCACCATTTTGTTGCCCACTTTCTGTCTTAAATCCATGACTTACAATTTATGTTGGCCAACTATTTTCGGGTATGGGGAATAGCCTGGAGTGTGTTTGGCATACCAGTGGCTGCATAAGTAAATAAAGCTGAGTCTTTTTCTCTCTTAGCATATATCAAATAGCATTAGCTTCTGAGACAGGTGTAAGACTTCATGCCCACCTCCCTACTTCCACGCTTGAATTTTGTTTGGCTTAAGAAAACTCTTAACTGCCCTAAGAGCAGGACCCAGCAGTAAAAGCCCAAGCTCAGGACTTGAAATCCCTGAGCTTGGGCTCGTGAGATGCCTCAGGGGTTAAGAGCACTGGCTGCTCTCCCAAATGGTCCTGAGTTCAATTCCCAGAAACCCCCATGGTAGCTCACCACCATCTATGAGATCTGGTGCCCTCCTCTGGCCTGAAGGTATACATGCAGGCAGAACACTATACATAATAAATAAACAAAAATCTTTTAATAAATAAATAAAAGAAATCCCTGAGTTCACCCATGCTCTGGACTTGAAATCCCACCAGTCCCCACACTGGAAAGCTCCACCCCCAGGAAATCTATGTAAATCCTGTCTTCTACTTAGTTCTCTGCTGCTTATTGCCAGAACAGAGGCAGACACTCTCCTGGGTTCTTCCTTCCCAACAATCTCTTCTGTGAGGTTTGCTGTGCAGAGTGACTATGGTATTCCTTGGCTCCTGACTGCCAGGGTACCTTTACCTTGGGAAAATCTCTCCCCTCCCCCAGCAGAGCTGTAACACTGTCACTGGAGAAGCTTTTCCCCTTAGAGCTGTAACAGTTACACTATTAAGAACAGCAGAACTGTAACACAAAGGCAACATAAGACTGAGGTGCCTGCTACAAGTCCCACCATGTCTGGGTTTCCAACTGCCTAAAGATATAACCATAAGTATTTGATAAATGTCAAGTTCACAGACTAATTCTCATCTAAACCTGAAATGATGAACATAGCTTTAGTAGAGTAGTTACAACGTGAAAGGTACTTAACAGAAGATCCACAAGGAGAAGGATGCTTACCCACTGAAACTAAGTTCTGATAGTTCTCCAGCACCACAGTCCTGTACAAAGTCCTCTGAGAAGGATTCAGCCACTCCCATTCCTCCCGAGAAAAGTCTATTGCGACATCTTTGAATGTAACCACATCCTGAGATGACACAAATAATTTATAAATTTTTGTTACATTTTTACTATTTTGTTTGGGTAGAGGGAGGAGTTCACCTTGCCAGTCAGTTATTAAGTGAAAGAAGACACAAAAAGACTACACCTTTTATTATGGAACTTATTTGAAATATCTGAAAGCTCAAATATGTAGATAGAAAAACAAACTAGTAGCTGGCCGGGAGTGAGACAGAGATTAACTGTGAACACTTGGACGGTGAAGATAAATTCAAGGCCAGCTTGGGCAACCAAGTAGGCCACCTCCTCCCATCTCAAAACAAAAATAATGAGTAAGAGGATATTAAAAAAAAAAAAAAAGAGGAAAACACTCCTTTCTCCTCCCATACCCTCAAAACTTCCATGATCTCTGATGATCAAAATATGTGAGGATCTTTCTGCCTGCTGCAGTTAGAAGTCCTGTAACCTAATCCAATCCTGACACACATTCCCTGAACAGTGTCAGATATCAGAGGCTGAATGTCACAAGACTTCCTTAGATTCAGATGTTCTGTGTTACAAGCTCAGTGTTATGATTAGGGACAGAGAGAGCTGAACAAAAATTCAAGTAGAGGGATACATGAGAGGGACTTTGTATGTCTGTCTAACCTGAAACCCATTTAATGCTGCTACTGAGATAGCTGTTTCATGTAAAAGAAAACAAGTCTTTTAACAAGAGCCCATACTGGTTAAAAATATTTATTCAGGGGATGGTGGTACATACTTTAAATCCTACTACTCAGGAGTAGGAGGGAGAAAGATTGCTACAAGTCTGAAGCCCAACTGGGCTTCATAGTAAAATTCTGTTTTCCATCTAAGTACTAAATCAGGCCTAACCCTCCTTAACTTTCAGGATCCAATGATACCAGGCACGTTCAAGGTGGTTTGGCCATGAACTAGTAAGAATCTATATTATAAAGGAGTGTATATAAGGTAGCAAGATGAAGGGGTTCTGAGTGAGCTCTTTGCCTCATCATAGTTATAAGTCACCTACTTGGCAGTTAAGGTTAAGGATAATGTCCTGTGTACAAAGGATAATGTCCCAGGCCCTGGGACAGGCTAGCAATCATAATTTCCAAAGTGCTAACCATCAAGACCTTTCTCATGGAGGAGAACAGGCATAAACTAACCTGTGACATGGCTTTCATTAGTTCAATGGTCATTTCTTGTCTCCTCCTGGTTTCTCTCTTTGAGAACAACTGTGTCCTGAGAAGTCAGCCTAGGAGAAGAGAAGTTAGTAAAAGCCAAGGTTTTCATTGTTCTCCCAGCATCACCAGTGTAAAGTGCTCCTTCCCTTTCTTTTCTCCCAGGGTTAGCTGGCTGAGAGCAGGTATGATGCCTAAACTTCACTGTCAACTTGACTGGATCTAAAATCACCTGCAACACCCAGCTGGGAATCAGATCAGTGTCTTGCCCAGCCATTATCAAAGAAGCTTCCTCCTGCAGGAGACAGGAACTAACACAAAGACCCACTATTGGACAATGTGCAGAGTGAGAGACCTTGGAGCACTGAGTCCTAAATGGGATGTCTTCCTCAAATGCATTCTCTCGGAGATCAGAGAACTATGTAGAAGAGGAGGTGGAAGATGGTATATTGTTGTAAATAAAAATGGTGTTGGGCTAAATAATGTTTATTATGTGCCTTATGATTATCATGGTGGTATTATTTGGCCCACTGTCACTATTAATAAGACACAGACTCCTGTTAAACTTTATAATTGCCTTATTTACCTTGGGTTAGGCAAATATTTCACCTACACTGTCTCAATAACCTTACCATCTATCTCCCAGCCCCCATCCAATGTCATCCGCCTTAACAATCTGGGCTACCTTCCATCCATAATCGTATGAGTATTTGCATATATTTGATGTTTTTTCCATCTACACCATCCTCCCGACCTACATGGTTTCTTCTCCACACTAACCCATTGTGGTGTCCCCCTTGCTCCTCTCTTCCTGACCATCTCTCTCCCGTGTTTCTCTTAACCCAAAGCCCAAGAATATTAGCCATGCCTACCCCATTTTACCCTGCCCAGGTTTTAGGCCTTTAATCAACCAATCAGGTATAATACCTTAAGCAGGTTTACACAACAAAGATAGGTTTATACAGGCAGTAACCAGATCCTGAGGGCCAGTAATTAGCACCAAAATACAAGCATCAGACCAACCCCCCAACAAGGGTAAGAACCAGAGAGGATGGAGGACACCAACAAAAGTGTCTTCTAGACACAGCAGCACTGACACTCCCATGACTCACAGAGACTGTGGCAGCATGCACAGAGCCTGCACAAATCCAATCCAAATGAGGTCCCAGAGCTGAGAGGAGACATGGTCATGAGGCCCCCTCCGTATCCCAGAACCTATCTCCAATTGCTAACCACTATCAAAGGAAACATTAGTTTTTCTCCAAAAAGGAGTCTCACTGCGTATACATACTACTACACTCAAGGGCAAGCTTCATAGCAGTAGATGGCCATATATATCATAAACTCAATGATACATATAAAATGGTCTCATAATGTTTTGCTTTGTCTAGATATTTTCTCTACCTTACTAATCTGCTGCTTATATATTATTAATGTCTCTGACTTTCTGTTTTTATCGGCTTTGTTTTTGTGTATATGTCTCTATATTTGTTTCTCATACTTTTTCTTTGCTTTTTTCTATTTTGTTTTATTCTGGTTTATTTGTTTTATTTACCTGTTTGTATTGTTTTCTAAAGAAATAGAAAAAGAAAGCATGGTGTTGGATGGGTAGGGAGGATCTGGAAGATGAGGGAGAGAAAACCATGCTCAGAATGTATTTATGAAAAATTTATTTCCAATAAAATCACCTAGAGGCATAATGCTGGGCATGTCTGTGTTTCCAGTGAGGTTTACCTGAAGAAACGGATTCACCCTGTGGTGTCACCATCCCATGGGTTAATTTAAAAAGGGACAAAAGAGGAAAGTCAGCTATTGGTTCCTGGCTCTCTGCTTCTACCTTGAAAAGCAATGTGACAGTCTTCTCGTACTTTGCCCCACACCTTCTGTGCCTGCTAGGCTATATTCAAGTTCAGAGTCTTTTATTTCATAAAGGATTTTTGTCAGAGCAATGAGAAAAGTAACTGGCACACTTGGCAATTCATGGTCACTACCAGGGTAGAGCAAATCATACTCTCTCCCATATGCCTGAAGTCCTAAATTTTTATACCCAAGCCCCCTTCCCATTACCTGGTCTCACTGTAGATAAATAGTCCTGCAAAACAGCTATTCCTTCCACTTTTATACACAAAGATGGAATTGTTCCCTTTTAAGGTTTCTTATCCATGATTTGGCAGTCTGTTTAAATTCCCACTCCTAATGCCACTAGAGACAGAGGTTACTATCTTCCTCTACCCGAAGCCCCATGGCCGTCACTTTCTTCTCACTCTGGAACAGTGGAACTTTAGGAATCAATTCTGCCACTGTATCTTCTGTCCTTAGCTCATTCATTTCTCCTCCTTCCTGGCCTAGATTGAATGGCTTCCCTTTCTCTTGACAGATCAGTCCATCTATTGCAGCTTCTCCAATGCTTAGGTCTAGGATTCTTACAGCAGCACACAGCTCTAAACAGATAATCTAATGCTGGAGCCTAGAGAGATGGCTGAGCAGTGAATAGCACCTACTGCTCTTGAGGATCCAATTCAGTTCCCAGCACCCACATGGTAGGCCACACTATCTGTAACTCTACTTCCAGGGGATCCAACACCTTATTCTGGCCTCCACAGGCATAAGAAGTACATATGGTACATAGATATCAGGCAAAACACTCACATACATAAAATAGAAATAAATAAATATATATATATATAAAAGAATCTAATGCCAACAAGGCATGGTAATGCATACCAGCAATCCCAACTATCAGAACTCTGGGAAGAGTACTCCCCAGGAGTCCAAGCCAGTAAAACCCTGACAAAAATTAAGATAAATAATAAAAAATAAAGGAAAAGGAAAGGAAAAAGAAAATCTCCCAGGAAGATGGAGTAAAGGTACCTGAGGATATCAGTTCAATCCCTAGAATTCATAAAGTGAAAAGAGAGCAAAGTTGTTCTCTAACTTACCCCCCCACACACACACACACGTACCATGCTGTAGTACATATGTGCCCCACAACAAAGCTAATAGATAAAAAATTAATTTAAAATGTCAGAATATTTTTATGTTTTAACAATCTAATTCTATTAATCTTCAAAGTTGTCATCCCATACACACAGGGCCATGATTACAGCCTAAAAGTTGACAATGCAAATACTCGCAGGAGTTCATATGATGCCTTATCTCATGGAATGCAGTCACAAGCACCTGAAAGAAGGCACATGACATATAAGCACACTTACCAAGATCTCAGAGAGGCCTTGGGTATACACACGATCTATTTACAGACACCCCTTACTGTCTCTCACACCCATACCAGTCTCACAGCCTCTGGCCTGTTTCTTTCACATGCACAGATGCTACAACTTCAATAGCCCTATATTCCTCAAGCCTTCCAAATACCACAGTATGGTTCAGAGTATCCTCCTCCAATTTGGTCTCACACACACAACTGCTCATATTTCTCTCCCATTCCCACCCACAAGAATGTGATGTTTTCTGGGCACAGTAACCCCAAATTTTGGAAGGCAGCCACAGCGTCTCAGTTAGGGCTTTATTGCTGTGAAAAGACACCATGACCACAGCAAATCTTATAAAGGAAAACATTTAATTGGGGCTGGCTTAGTTTTAGAAGTTTAGTCCATTCTTGTCATGTTGAAAAGCATGGTGTCATACAGGCAGTCATGGTGCTGGAGCTGAGAGTTCTACAACTTGATCCACAGGCAGCTGAAGGAGATGGTGTGTTACAATGGGCATAGCTTGAGCATAGGAGACCTCAAAGGCCACCCTCACAGTGACATACTTCTTCCAATAACATTACATCTACTCCAACAAGGTCACACTTCCTAATAGTGCCACTCTCTATGGGCAAGCATTCAAACACATGAGTCTATGGAGGCCATTCCTACTCAAACCACTTAAAACAGGGAGCTAATGAGTTTGAAGGAGGCTAACATGGGATAGAGAGGAGTCCGTTCCAGTCCTAGCTTTCTAGTGAAACATTATGTATTGCTATGGGAGTAGACGTTGGTGCCTTCATTATGGAAATCAGTATCTCAAAAGAATATATAGGCCTGTACTACTGCAGGGCATTTCCCCAAGGAGATCTATATCCTGCCACTGACATACTTAGACATTCAGCGATATATCACACTATTCATGACAGCTGAAAAATGGCATTGGTCTAGATGTCCATCAACAAATGAATAGAGAGAAAATACAGTATGTTTAACAATGGAATTTTTTTGTCTGTAAAGAAGCACTAATGGATGAAGAAAAAGGGCAAACAAGAGTGAGTTGGGGAATTTAGTAGAAGATGGAGGGAAGACGACCAGTAAGTAAAATATATATATGAAAATGCCACAATAGAAGCCATTATTTCATATACTAATTTAAAGACAATAAAATTTTTAATCCAAAATAAATAATAGAGAAAAAAAACATAGTGGCCTTTCACACACTGGAGAGAACACTAGTTGCTTATACATTCCAGTGTTTGTTTCACAAATATTTATACAAACCATCCCTAGTAATTTACATTTCAATTACTTTCTTACAAAATACTCACTGGTATTTCTCATCCCAGTCAGTCAAATATGCATGCAGTCATACAGGCCAGATACAGGCATACTCCCATCTTACTGTGCACTGATCTCTCTCATGCATACCAACATAGAGTCTTTCACAGCCCAATTTCTTGTTTATACACACACAAACACATATACACACAAGTGTGTACCATGACACTTCCCATTTAACCTCTCAAAGGAGCCTCATGCATTTGTTGACATTTTATATATTGGCACATCTGTTTCTCACTACATAAGCTTTTTCTAAGGAGACATAAAACATGTATTTACCCCAGATAAGGGTACCAGTGACAGATAAAAGTAATGATTCCAAAAAAAATCCAACTTAGTTAACCAATGGGTTTACTGAGCTTATTTACACAGCATGAGTAAAGAATTACTTACAGGAGCATGAGTAACCCCCAAACTGCTGCATCAACCCAAAGTCTCACCCTATCATGGGTTACTTCTTCATGGAAACTACATCACAGAGCTGCCCTTGTAGCTAACCTTTCATTTCTTATATCCTCTAACATCTCCCAAGATCACCTATATCTGGATGGGACACAGGGTGGGAGTGTCAAATCCAGATAGATATCCTGTGACCCTCCCTCCCTCCTATTAAAGAGTATTAACAGCTCCATCACCAATACCAGAGACCAAGCTGTCTCTGTTGTTCATCTCAATTAGTCTCACTATGGCTACAAAGTCCTGGTACTTTCTCTCCAACACTTTATCTTAGTCCATGTTCTATTGCTGGGAAGAGACACTGTGACCATGCCACTTTCACAAGAGAAAGCATTTAATTGCAGCTGCCTTACAGTTCCAGGGGTTTAGTCCATTATCATCATGGTTTGAAGCATAGTGACACACAGGCAGAGACATATTGCTGGAGAAGTAGCTGAGAGTTCTACACCCAGAACCACAAGCAGGAGGAAGAAAGAACCACTGGGCCTGGCTTGGGCTTTTGAAATCTCAAAGCCCATCCCCAGTGACACACTTTCTCCAACGAGGCCACACCTACTCCAAAAAGGCGATACCTTCTAATCCTTCTCAAGTAGTGCCCTGATGAGTAAGCATTCTTGAGCCTTTAGGGGCCCTTCTTCCTCCTTCTTCCTCCTTCTTCTTCCTCCCTTTTGGTTTTTCAAGACAGGGTTTCTCTATGAAGCCTTGGCTGTCCTAGACTCACTTTGTAAACCAGGCTGGACTCGAACTCACAGAGATCCACCTGCCTCTGCCTCCCTGAGTGTGAGAATTACAGGCATGAGCCACTGTGCCAGGTTTTGGGGGCCATTCTTATTCAAACCAACACATTCCACTCCCTGGCCACCACAGGTTTGCAGCCATATCATCATGCAAAAATGCATTTGGTGCAGCTCCAAAAGTCTCCCATAGTCTATCATAGTCTCAACACTGTTTAAAAGTCCAAAGTTCAAAGTCTCTTCTGAAACTCAAGGCAACCTCTTAAATCTAACCCCCTGTAAGGTCAAAAAGAAAAAGCGTATCATATACTTCCAACATACAATGTCACAGGATATACAATACCATTCCAAAGTAGAGGAAAGGGAGAAGAATGAGGAAGACTGAAAATCAGCAGGGCAAACTCCAAATTCTGTATTTCCATGTCTGATGTTACTGAAATCTCTAAATCCTTTACAGCTGTGTTGACTGCAACATACTTCTCTCTCTTGGGCTGGTTGTATAATCAGTCTGCAGCTATTCTTAGCAGGTATCCCAAGACTCTGGCATCTCCAATCTTGGGGTTTCCAACACATCCTGGCTTCACATTCCCAGTTTCACTCAATGGCCTCTCAGGGCTACCATGCAGGTACCCCCTGACACATACCTGGCCTCAGCAGCTTTCCTTAGTCACAGAGGAAGATTCCATAACCCCTTTCTTGTATCCTTGACTCTAAAGCCAGAACCACATGGCCAAAACTGCTGCTTGCTGAGGCTGGAACATGGCCCTTTTGTTTAACTACATCTTCATCACTTTTCTGGTTTTGATGGTTTCCTTCACTGCTTAAGCATTTCTTTAACTCCATTTCACAATTTGAAAGCTTGGTTGCTCCCTGAGGCCACCATTTTACTTTACTCCCTTTAGCATCAGGCTTTTCTTAAAATTTTTTATCTCCTTGAGCAATGGACTTAGCTCTACCACACTTCCTGGTGCTTCTTTCCTCTTCAAACTGTACTTTTTTTCCCTTGTTCAGTTTGTTCCTTTTCATTATAGATATGCATAAGAGTGACCACTAATAACTAATATTGATACAGTCAATACTAGGCAATCCTGAAATCGCCTCTGCCAATGTCATTAATCCAAAAGTCTTTGTTTTAGCATCAGGCTGATTTTTAGGACAAGGGCAAAAAGCAGCTGGGTTCTTTCCCAAAATATCACAAGAATGGTCTCTAGGCCACTTACTAATAGTTTTCCTCTCTGACACCTCTTCAGTCAGGCTATCATAGTCTACATTGCTCTTAGCACCACTGTCTTCCACACCCCTACAAGTGTGGTCCACTAAGCCCCACTTAACGTTTTCAACTTCTTTCCTAATCCAAAGTGCCAAAGTCCACATTCCACCAACAAGCAGCAGGTCAGGCCTGTTGCAGCAATACCCTGCTCCCAGTACTAACTTCTACTTGATAACAGATTGCTGCTGTGCACATTCTACTTTATGGGTCAGATAAAACTCAGTTCATGATGGAAAGCTCAGGTCGCATCACCACTACCAAAAGTAGAGACCAAGCTGTCTCTACTGTTCTTTAAATTAGTCACTATGACTACAGAGCCCTGATACTCTGACTCCAATGTGTCAATGACATAATCATGATAGACCCAAAGGGAAAAGCCCTACAACCCTTATACACAGGCTAGCCTCACACCCTCTATTTTCTCGAAATCAAGTCTCACACACACAACACACACACACACACACACACACACTTGATGATACAGAGAAAACACAAATTCAGTTTCTCTTCTTTGCAACACAAACACCTATGACTCCAAATTGGAAGTTTTCTGAAACATATCTGGCTAACAGTTCTGCAGGAGACACAAGCTGGGCATATTTTCACCAAATTCAGTTCTCATACTAACACTCATACTAACATGTCAGACCCCACAGGTTGAGTGCTCAGTCCTTAAGATTGCCTCTTCCTTTTGATGCTAGTTGCAAGTTCCAACTTTTCTTACCTGTGCTAACGAAGGTTATAAATCAAAGTTTTCTATGAGCCCCTCACTGTTCAATCAATTTGCCCGAGTGGCTCCCAAAACTCAGTAAAACCCTTGTTTACCAGATTATTATAAAGAATATAATAATTTAAAGGCATATGAAGAGCTAGAGAGATGACCAAAGCAAGTTCTTCTCACTCAAGCCTAAGGACCAGAATTCGGTTCCCAGAACCTACATAAAAAGTTAAAGGACAGATTAAACTCCAAAAAGATGTCCTCTGACCTCCACACTGTGACACAAATCATAGACAAATTTTAAAATGTACAACTGAAGAGAAACAATGGTCAAAGTCATGTGGGAAGGGGTGTGGTAGCCCGCAGGAACCTCCACACGTTAAACTGTCAGAAATCTCTTTGAATCCTTTCCTTTTGAGTTTCTATGGACACTCCAGGACATAAGTATGGCTGTGTAGATCGTTTATCTAAGTGTGGGATGCACATGCCTATAATCACAGCACTTGGAAGGCTGAGTTAGGATGACTGGGGGTTCAAAGTCACCCTGTTGGGTTTGGGGTGGAAGCTGAGAAAACTCACTTCAGATACAGAAGCTTAAACTGAAAGCTTTATTTTCTGAGCTCAGTTTGGGATCTGGACCGCATCCCCGAGGGGTAGCTGTATTTCATATTTAGAGGGTGAAAACCGCAATTAGTTCACATAGGGGTGGGATGATAGGGGGCACAGTGGAAGAGGGTAGTCATCTCTGACTCTTTTTTTGTTGTTTTGTTTTTCGCTATCTAGACAAGCAGTTATAGCTTACCTTTAATTTGACTGGTCCCAAGTAAAGTTTATGGTTAGGACCAGATGCCCTTATGGCTGGGGAATTTCTGAGAACAAGGCCACAAAATATGCTAAACATAAACAGTTTTTAGTCAACCTGACCTTGTGCAGACAATCTACATGATACTCTCTCTCAAAACAACAACAAAAGGACTGGCCTCTAGTAATCAACTTACCCTTCAACCCTGTCTTCTCCCAGTTGGACTTTGGGGCTAAGAGTCCTAATCCTCTAATCCCGTTGGGCGACTGTGATGATCAGGCCGGACCCTTGAGCCATTCAAGAACGAGCGGTCAACAAGATATTACTTTGGAGATTCCAAGTATTGAAATGCTGTAATGCAGACCACCGGAAGATACCATATGTTTCATAGTCCTCTTATACTCACACCACTTCTCTCAAACTCTATCTTCCTTTCTCAGCATTCACACGAATGTACAGTCACACTTAAAACTCACAGTCCAGTTCGTTTCACACACGCTCCGACCTGGAACACCCAAGCACATACTTAGATCTGGACACCCTCCGCCCCAACGTCGTCTGAGCCCTCGCGCCGCCAGATATTACGCATCAGCCGGCCTACCTCCAGACAGAAGGACGCTGGTTTCTGGGGAACGCGGGAAGCACCTCGCAGCGCAAGAGCTCCCACTCCGCAACAGGAGCCTCAACTCCTCTACCTTACCCAAACACAGTCAAGCAAGGGACGCTGGGAAGTACCATACAAGCTTTCCGTGCGCAGGCGCAGTCTCTGCCAACCACAACAGGGGGGCAGAGCCCGAGAAAGGCGGGGCTTATCTTAAGGGGCGTGGCCTCAGAGACAGTCTGGTGAGATGCGAGTCTTACGAAGAAAAGCTGTTTCTAGGTGAAGGCAGCGGGGATAACCAGAAAAGTGGAACAGCCTCAGAGGGGGCGGGGTCAATAGGGCGGGTTCTCTGTAGAATCCTAAGGAGCTTGTGGAGAAGGGGCGGGGTTTCAGCGGAGTCTAAGGTGAAGGCCGCTCAAGGTGGAGAAGGGGAGGGAGCTCAGCAGTCTTAGAGGAGGGCGGGGTTGTCCAGTAGGGCGGCTTCTCAGAGAGTCCGAGGTGAGCGAGCGCAGGGCTTAGCGGCGAAGAGGTGGGTTCTCGCTGAGTCCCTGGTGAGGGCGCGCCAAGCGGAAAAAGTGTTCTCCCTGATGTCAGAAGGGAGGGGCGGGGCTTAGCCAGTAGGGCGGGTTCTCATTGCAGTCTGAGGTAGGGGCGGGGCTTGAAGGAGAAGGGGCGGGTCTCAGCAGAGTCCGAGGCGGGGCTTGAGGAGGAAAGCCGAGTTCTCAGGGGAGTGCATGGTGAGGGCGGTGCTAAGCGGAGAAGGGGCGGGTTCTCAGCGCAGTCTGAGGTGAGGGCGAGGCTTGGAGGAGAAGGGGCGGGTTCTCAGAGGAGTCAGAGGTAAAGGGCGGAGTTTGTGGAGAAGGGCACCCTCTAAGGCAGTTCTACTACACAGCAGGTGGCAAAAGAAATGAGAGCTGGGACGGTGTGTGGCTGAGGGCGTGATTATCCAGAAGGGTTGCTCAGGGTTTCTGGGTGTGTCGGTTAGGGTGACTCTAGCGCCTCTTCCTTAGGCTTCGCACCCTGCCTGGAGAACCAGCTGCTGCTGAGGCGCTACTCACGTGCGCGTTTCCTTAATGTCCGATGTCCTGCTTGATCCATAGTGTTAGCATTTGATTTTTTTAGGGAGGAGATTTGATGTGATCTCTAGCCCAGATTAGCCTCCAAACTGGCTATGTAACCAAGGATGACTCTGAACTCCTGATCTTCCTGTATCCATCTCCCAAATGTTGGGATTGATTACATGTGTGAGCCACCACGCCAGGCATGGAAGTTTGATCTTTTAGGGCGAAGCTTTGCCTCAGCAAGAACATCCACTAGTCTTCACCTGATTGTCTTCTCCCTCCCGCTCATGTTGATCCCCTCATAACCAGCAAATCAGCATATTTTCACCTGCAATGGATGTATCATTATTAGTATTGAGAAACGTTGAATATGACAAGGTCATTGAACCAGAATACAAGAGTCAGGCTTTTTCTGCCCTTTGCTAAAGTGGAAATTATCCCTGCTTCGAACAACCAAGAAATCAATACTTGTACTGAAAGCTGAAACAAATAGGAAGAGACCACTTGGACTAAAAGAGAGAAAGAAACAAACACAATTCCCTGGCTTCTTACCTCCCACAGATGGAGGGGGTAAGGGGAAGGCTATAAAGAAATACAAAGCAGGAAGGATGTATCATATATTTCCTATTTTCTTCAAATAACATTTAAACATCTTTGAAAATGTTTTCCACAAAAGGTATCTGCTGGTTGTCATCAATTCCATTTTACACTATCTGGAGATAGAAGGCTTGGCCCCACAAAACTCCCCTCTATGGCTGGTGGAAGTTCCAAACTTCAGTTGTTTTGCTTGTGTTTCTGATTCTTAAACTGGGTTTCCACCACCCTCACTTCTTGAGTTCAATTTGCTAGATTCAGAGATATCAAGGGCTTTTTCTTGTTTATTTTAGGAGACTTTAAATGAACAAGTTGAGATATTTAAGACTACGTCCAGAAGGACCCTGAGAATCAGAGCTTTTGACCCCACAGAATTGTAGCCTGTCACTCTCCCAGCACATGGCTGTTGTTGTCCCCCTCCCCCCCCCTCTTCTTGGTCTTTCTGAAAGCGGAGGATAAGGCTTCATTAGGTAGGTATGAGTGATTAAGTCATTGGCTACTTTTAATATTACCTTTATCCACCCCCCACTCCAGAGATAGATCTGTGAGTTGCAGCTGTTTTAGCACTTGATTGGTTCCACTTGCAACTAGCTATCTCCCTGTAGTGGAGTGGTTCTCAACCTTCCTAATACTGTGACTCTTTAATACAGTTCCTCTTGTTGTGGTGACCCCCAACTATAAAATTATTTTTGTTGCTACTTCATAATGGTAATTTTGCTACTGTTATGAATTGTAACGAAAATACCTGATAGGCAGGATATCTGATATGTGACCCCTTTGAAAGGGTTGTTTGACGACCCCCCCCAAAGATGTCTTGACTCCCCAGTTGAGAACAGCTGCTTTAACAGATCACTGGTGATCATGCTAGGTATAGTGTCTCATTCTTGCAATCTCAGGACTTGGGAAGCTGAGGTAGGAGAACTGCTACAAGTTCAAGCAGCCTTGGTTTCATAATGAGTTCCAGCCTGCCTAAGCTAGAATGAAATCCTCTTTCAAAACACTTTTAGCTCTCAGGAACTGAAGGCGCAAAAGTAAAGAAAAAATTAATTTTGTGAAACAAAACTTTAAATCGCATCCTTAACACAAATGTTTATGTGACTTATAAAAGGAGCCTTTTATAAATAACAAAGGCTCCACCTGATGGGGCCTGCTCCTTTTGGGTAGCATAACTATAGCCATTTTTGTTTCAGGCCTAACAGCCACATAATCTCAGCTTGTTGCTGATATAGAAAAAAAGAATCTCTATACAAGGTCAAGTTGACCAAAAACTATGTTTATGTTCAACATACTCTGTGGCCTTGTTGTTCCCAGAAATTTCTTAACCATAAGCACAGCTGGCCTAACCATAAACTTTACTTGGGACCAGTCAAATTAAAGGTAAGCAATAACTGCTTGTCTAGATAGCGAAAAACAAAACAAAATAAAATGAGTCAGAGATGACTACCCTCTTCCACTGTGCCCTCTATCATCCCACCCCCATGTGAACTAATTGCGGTTTTCACCCTCTAAATATGAAATACAGCTACCCCTTGGGGATGCGGTCCAGATCCCAAACTGACTGCCTCCCCGAGTTCAGAAAATAAAGCCTGCAGTTTAAGCTTCTGTATCTAAAGTGAGTTTTCTCAGCTTCCACCCTGAACCCAACACACTTTCTTGAAAAGTTAATAATCTTTTGGTAAAAGCACCAAGGTAGAAAGGGATGTTTTGCGGTACTACAGTGTCACCTGCTGGGAAGAGTGTTCAAATACACCTTTTTCCAGTGTTTTTGTTTTATTTTCTAATTTTAACTTTTAATTAAATTTATTTATTTAACATCCCAATCGCAGCATTCTCTCTCATCTCCTGGTTTCATCCTCCCACCCTCTTCCCCCTTTCCTCCTACCTTTCTCCTCCTACCCCAACCAACAACAACCCATCCTGGCACATAAAGTTGCACATCCTCTTTCACTGAAGCCAGACAAGGTCCAGTTAGTGGAAAGTGATCCAAGAGCAGGCAACCGAGTCTACGTCAAAAATAGCTCCTGTTTCACTTCCTAGGGGACCCACATGAAAACCAAGTTGCCCATCAGTTATATACATGTCGACGTAGGTCCAGTCCATACATGCTGTTTGGTTGGTGATTCAGTCTGTGTAAGCCCCCATGGGCCTAGATTAATTGACTCTGATGATCTTCTTGTGGAGTTCTTGTCCCCTCCCAGTCCTTTCATCCTTCCACTCTTCCACAAGACTCCCTGAGCTCTGCCCAATGTTTGGCTGTGAGTCTCAGTATCTGTTTCTGTTATGGGTTCAGGAATAGCCGCATACTGACCACTCCAACATCAGACTCAGATGATAGAAGTTTATTGAACACTGAACAAAAACTGACTGGTCGGGACCATAATTTGGACTCAGAAGCCAGATTATGATACTGGTCTGTTTCTAAGGCAGACTTTTATACGAAAAAGTGTAATCAGTTAACAACCAGGTAACCAGGGGTAGAAAGTGGAGGAGGGGGTCATCATTACATCATTTTAACTAGCTAGACATAATCAATTTTGTTCCAAGTGTATTATGTTGTATCTAGGTGGCTTGACAAAGCACTTTAAACTGGTTGGTTGGGATTTAGGGTAGGAGGGCTGATTGGCTGGGATTTAGGGTAGGAGGGCTCATTGGCTGGGGTTTAGGGTAGGGCTTTCCAGTTTTTTGGGAATAAGGAACATAGCAGGGTGTTTCCATCTTTAACTCTAGCAGAATGTGCATTTATCATCTTTTGTTTTATTCTAAGCAGCAAGTATTGAACTATTGAATTGTATCCTGGTCTCAGGTATGTAGGCCTGAGAACTTGAACTTAATTTCATCTTATGATCAAAATGGAGACTTGGAGGCAATATGGCTTCTGAAATGCTAAAGGCAACAGCAGGTGTTAGCAGAGGAGACACAGTTATGTGAAGAACTAAAGTAGGTCTTAACAAAGGGGCTATAGAGTTTAAGAAGATAATAGCATTTCTATCTGCTGCTGAGTGGGGCCTCTTAGAGGACAGCTATGCTAGGCTTTTGAGTATCATTAATAGTGTTGTCTCGGCTTTCTCCCACAGGGTGAGTCTCAGGTTGGGGCAGTCATTGTTTGACAATTCCCTCAATCTCTGCTCTATCTTTATCCCTGCACATGTTGTAGGCAGGGTAAATTTGGGGTCAAAGGTTTTGTGGGTGGGTTGGTGTCCCCTTCCCTCCACTGGAAATCCTGCCTGGTTAGGAAGTGGCCACTTCAGTTTCCATGTCCCCACTGCTAAGAGTCTCAGCTAGAGTCACCCCCATATCCCCCCAGGAGTCTGATATACAGGTCACAGGACTACAACTTGTCCCAGAGATGGCCCCCTTGGTTTCCCTTCTCTCTCCCAGCCTTCTTGACTCCCACACCCCATTCTCCCCACATCTGATCTCCGCTCTTGTTACCCTCACCCACCCAGGTCCCTCTCTTTATTCACTTCTGGTGTCTATTTTATTTCCTCTTTTAGGTGGGATTCAAGCATCCTCCCTTGGATGCTCCTGGTTACTTAGCTTCTTTGGATATATAAATTGTAGTATGATTATCTTATACTATATGGCTAATATCTAATTATAAGTGAGTATATCCAATGTGTGTCTTTCTGGGTCTGGCTTACCTCACTCAGGATGATATTTTCTAGTTCCATCCATTTGCCTGCATATTTCATGATTTCCTTGTTTTTAAAAGCTGAGTAGTGTTCCATTGTGTAAATACATTTTTTTTAAATCCATTCTTTGGCCGAGGGACATGTGGGTTGTTTCCAGTTTTTGGCTATTACAAATAATACTGCTATGATGAAGATAGTTGAGCAAGTGTCCTTCAAATATACATTTTTAAGACAAAATATTGTTGCCCAAGGAATCCTGGAAGTTCTGGGCTCCACTGATACTCCTACATCAGTCTTCCAAGTAACTACCATACCCAGCCAACTTTTTTTCAAAACATGGACTAGTTGCTATCTCTTTTTCTGTTTTTATTTCCTTACATTCATTTTTATTTTATGTGTATTTGCCTGCCCTGGAACCGGGATTGCAGACAGTTGTGAGCTGCCATGTGGGTGCAGGGAATTGAACCCGAGGCCTTTGGAAGAACAGACTGGTAACCACTGAGCCATCTCTCCAGCTTGAGATGTTGCTCTATTAAGGCAAACCTTTTTCCATGCTCCCCCCAGTTAGACATTCACATTCTGGGACAAGTCACTCCATACTCAATGACTCGCAAAGAAGGGACTGCTTAAGCCACTAATAATAGTGTGTTCTTGTACTCAGTAGGCTTGGCTCTAGACCAATACTAGTTTTTCTGGAAGGGATGATGGGAAACAATCCTTGTGGACTCCTAAAAAGCCACCAGCTCACTGGAGTTTCTCCCTACATGCCTGGGTCCAATTCACTGATGTTCTGACTGGCAGCTGAATGGTGGCAACTATCCAGACACAGCAACAGTTCTCAGTGGCAGCCCAGGTATCTACTGTTAGACCTCTACTCTGGAGATAGTCTTGTGGATGTAACCCTAACCCCACTCCAATCTGGACTTACTAAAGCATCAGAGACACAGAAGCAGAGAAATGACCACCATTGCTGGTTTTCACTGAGGTAATGCCAAACAGCTGATGTATCAAAATACAAAAATCTTTTTTAGTCCAAGTAATGGGGGACATGGAGCCTGAACTGGCCATTTTCTGTAGCCAGGCAAGGATTCAAGTTGAAGGATTGGGACACCAACACAGCCATAAAACCTTCAACCTACAATTGTCCTGCCTGCAGAGTGTTCTCGGACCAGGGCCTAGCAGAATCATCATCAAAGAGAGCAGAGACTACATCCAGTAACTAACTGATGGGAGTACTGTGGAGGAGAAAGAGGAGGTGGAGAAGGAAGAGAAAGAATCACAAAGAGAAATCAGAGGGTTCAGGGACACCACAAGAACATAGCCACAGAATCTACTGACTGGGATTCATGGGGCCTCTCAGGGATTGGGGAGGCTGTAGGGGTCTGACCTAGGTCCTCTGCTTATATGTTATGGCTAAGTAGCTTGGTGTTCTTGTGGGAGTCCTAACAGTGGGAGCCCAGGCTGTCTCTTGACTCTTTGGCCTACTTGTGGGACCCTTTTCCTCCTACTGGATTGCATCATCCAGCCTTGATGTGATGGTAGGTGCCTGGTCTTATTGTAGCTTGTTATGCCATGTTTGGGAAATCCTGTTCTTTTCTGAGGGAAGGCATAGGTGAAGGTGGGGGTAGATTTTGGAAAAGAGGGGAGGTGAGAGGGAATGACTGGGGGAGGGGAGGAAGTGGAAAACTACAGTTGGGATGCAATATATGTGAGAAGGGGAAAAGAAAAAAAAATTAAATTATGAAGACAAAGCCAGGCAGTGGTGGCACACACATGTGGATTAAATAATCCCACATTCAAGAGTAAGAAGCAGGCAGGTCTCTGTGAGTTCAAGGCCAGCCTGATCTACAGAGAAAGTTCCAAGACTACATAAAGAAATCCTGTCTCAAAGGGGAATTAAAAAAAAAAAAAAAAGTAGAATGTCTCTTGTGGAGGTGTGGGGGCTGGGCACAGAAAATTAGGCAAATCTTTGGGATTGCGGTACTGTGGCAAACCAGCAAAAAAAAGCCTAAGAATGTGACATAACTTCATAAGCTAGGTATCCAAGGAACAGAAGGTGTGCTGGCTAAATAGTTTTTCAATTGGACATAAACTATAATCATCTGGGAAGAGAAAACCTTAACTGAGGGATAATCTCCATCAGGTTGCTTGGTGGGCAAGTATCTACATATGATGTGGGAGGGTTTCACCTACTGCTGGCAATGCCACCCTTGGACAGATGATCCTGTGGAGTAAAAAATGGAACAAAGCCAGAAAACAGTCTGAGCAAGCCATGGGGACAGGCCAGTATCCCGCCTTGAGTTCCAATCCCCAGTCCCATTCCTGGTGGACTGTAACTGTAAGGTAAAATTAACCCTTTGGGTCACAATGTTTATCACAGCAATAGGAAGCAAACCAATACAGAGAGGAACAAGGGAATAGCATTTCAAGGACACTAGGAATTTTCTAGTGCTGGTGCCATTCTTTATCATAGATGTTAATGATTGTTCCCTATAAATTGACCTTTGTAGGAACTAAAGAAGCATTTATATGTCCATGTACCAGAAATTAAGGAAGATAGGAGCATCTGTTCCTTTCCCTGTTGATGTTCATCAGTCACTAAGGTCTCTGCTTTCTATTCTTGTTCACAGGTGATAAAACACAACTGAAGCAGAGGCAGATGGATCTCTGTGAGTTCGAGGCCAGCCTGATCTACAAAGCAAGTCCAGGACAGCCAAAGCTACACAGAAAAACACTGTCTAGAAACAAACAAACAAAAATCAAGACTATTCCTGAAATAGGAATTAATTAAATTAAGATCTTTTAAACTCAGAAAAACTGTAGGAATTGTGGGAGAAAAAGCAAGTATATTGTGGCCAGATAGTGGAAAGCTCAATGTGGGACTGGGTTGAGGCATCACTTTGAGGATGCAGTAGTAGCTATTTGTTCCTTCACAGCACATGTCATCAAAGGCACTCCACGCTGAGGTATATTTTCTGTTGATAGAATAACACCTCTCACAAGAATCCGAACTTCTTTTCCAGAATCCCCAGAAAATTCCAGTGGCCAATACACTGGTCACTCTGAGCTGCAGAGGAGGCTGGGAAATTTGAATATACTATCTTCAGATTCTAAAGCAAGAAGCAGATGCTAACGATAGTTGGTATGCCTGATGGGTAAGCAGCAAGAATCTCCCTATGACACAAATCAAGGAAAGACCCCAAAACAATCTAACAATGCAGAAATTAAACACACTCCACCTGTAATCCCAGAACTCTGGGAGGCAGAGGCAGGAGGATCTCTTGTGAGTTTGAGGCCAGCCTAGTCTACAAAGCAAATCCAGGACAGCCAAGGCTACACAGAAAAACCCATTGTGACCAATGCCTGTAATCCCAGTACTGGTGAGGCTGGGGCAAGAGGATTGCCCCAATCTAGAGCCCAGCCAGAGCTACATAGAAATATCTTGCTCAGGCCCCAATTTTATAAACAACCGAATTTAGAAAAAAATCCCTTGGGCTGCAAAAGGATATGAAACTATGTACTGCCTCTTTTGTAGATTCCCCTGCCCCCTTTTGCTTTTATTTGTTGTCTGAGTGGTAGTGTCATTGTTTTTTAAGAGTGTGTCACTATGTGGTTTGACCTGGCCTTGAATTGAGGCAATCTTCCTGCTTCAGCTTCTCAAGAACTAAGATTACAATCATGCACCACCATGCATGGCACTTTTATAGTTCTGATTCCTTTGTTCAGTGTGTTTGAGTATTCATTCTGGTCTTCATAAACAAGCATGTGTTCAAAATCTGTAAGCCATTCCTCTGGGATTAACAAAACAATATGGTGTTTTTAACTATTAAAAAGGCCAGTGAGATAGCTCAGTGATCTAAGTTCAACCTTGGGAACCCAAATAAAAATAGAGCAGGAAGAGTGACTCCAGAAAGCTCCCCACTGATCTCTACACATGCACTGTTTTATTTGCATGTACACACATGGGGGGCAGGGAATTATTAATTCCCCTGGGTATAGCTTTTGGGGGTGGGGTTGTTATTGTTTTGAGACACGGTCTCACTGTATAGCTAGCTCACCTGGAACTCACAGAGATCCACCTACCTATGCCTTCCAAATGCTAAGATTCAAGGCATGTGTCACCATACCCTTGATATAGCTTTATGTCTTAACCTTTCTTAGTATGTAAAAGAATCAATTCATTCTTTTTATTACCATTCATGGTGTCTGAATGATTTATTTCATTGTTACCAAGAGTAATTTGGCCTCCTCTTCCCTGTGACTAAAGCTGGGTGTGGTGGCACATACTTTTAATATTGGAGCATTCACAAGGCAAAGGGGGCAAATCTCTCTGAATCTAAGGCCAGTCTGGTTTATATAGCAAACTCTAGGCCAGTCTAGGCTACAAAGAAAGACTGTGTCTCAAAAAACAAACAAACAAAAAGCCCAAACTAAACCAAAAATCCCATAACTAGATTCTGGAATGTTAGGAGACAAAATTAATTCCAACTTTTCCCTATTTCTTTGACAGCTGTGGTCTAAACAATTATACAATTTCATACAAATATTTTGATTTAGAATAAGCTGAATAGAGGCATCTCATTTGCAGTACATTATCAACCCTTTCTCCAAGATGCATAAGCTGTGATCTCCCTAAACTAATGGACTCTTTTCATTACTTCTATTCATGTGGTTGCTTGCCAGCACAAATTCCCTGATGATTAATAGTGGGTAAGTGCCAAGGGATGGCTTTTCTACATTTATTATGTTCACACGTTTCTCTATTATGCAGTCTGGGATGCTGAACAGTAGTTGAATCATGATTTACGCTCCTTCCATATCCCTTATACTTGTAGGGCTTTTCCTCAGAATGGACCACCTTGTGGTCCTTCGTACATTCGTATGGCTTCTCACTTGTATGAATTCTGCAGTGTACTGTGAGGTGTGAGACACGCTTGAAGGCCCTACTGCAAACCTTACACTGGTAGGGTTTCTCTCCAGTGTGAATTCTCTGATGTTGCTTAAGCTGTGTGTTCACTCTAAAGGTCTTGCTACATGCCTTACATCCATAGGGTTTCTCCCCAGTATGAATTCTCTGATGTCGCATAAGACTGGATCCTTGGTTAAAAGCCTTCCCACAGTCTTTACATTCAAAGAGTTTCTTGCCAGTATGAACAGTCTGATGCTGAATCAACTGAGACATATGGCTAAAGGTTTTCCCACACTCCTTACATGCATAGGGCTTCTCACCAGTATGAAGTCTGTGATGTACCCTAAGATGTGAGATCCGATTGAAGGCTTTGCCACATTCCTTACATTGATAGGGTTTCTCCCCAGTATGGATTCGCTGATGCTCAATCAACCGTGAGCTTCGACTGAAGGCTTTAGCACAATCTTTACATTCATAAGGTTTCTCCCCTGTATGAACTCTGGTGTTGTATGAAATTTGAACCAAAATTGAAGGCCTTCCCACATTCTTTACATTCATAAGGCTTCTTGCCAGAATGGATATTCTCATGCTGGATTAGTCGTGAACCATATTTAAAGGTCTTCCCACATTCCCTACATTTGTAGGGTTTCTCATTAGTATGAATTCCTTGGTTAATAAAGAACTGCTCTTCCCAGAAGTCTTTTTTGCATTTTTTATATCTACAGGACTTTGTCTGGTAAAAAGTAAGAGATGCTTGCTGGTTTAATCCAGGTATTTCTTCATGACTGATTAACAGTGGACTGGCATTTCTGTCTGGACTTCCTGGTTGTCTGTTAAACAGGCTGTTGCCTTCCCAGTCATCTGGGAGACTTGAGCTCTCAAGGCTGAAGCTTGTAAGGCTTTCTGTTTTCTCCCAGTGTGGCGATTCCACTTCATGAATTTGTTGACTTGAGGACATTATTTTGGTACCATATCCAGATTCCAGTGCTAAAAAGGAATAGAAGGAGAAACTGTTTATTTTTCTTTTTCCAGAAAGAGAAACTGCAATGAAAGCTGAAAGGTTCTCGGGAGGGTCACCAGTAAGAAACAAAGGCCTCTACTTGCTCCTCCTCCCTGTCACTGCTCAGCATCCTTGTCAGGTTCCCAGCTTGGTGGTGTGGGTCACATACAAGTGTCCCATGATGACAGCTGGAAAGGCAGGAACTATATGACATATGACTGCTTGGGGGAAGATCTTCTTTCCTACTGTCTAGCCAATCTGAAGGGGAACATGGAGAATCATTTCTGTGTTTGTGTGCAACCTGCCTGACCAAGTGTAGCTAAGATTAGCCTTGGAAACTCCTGGTATTTATTAGATTCTAATTTGTGTGGAAGGCCCAGTACCTACAATTACCATAATCTCTTGGTTGTTCTGTTCATGGCTTTTATTCACTGTGACTAATAAGCTTTCTAATAAATCCTTGCCAGAGTTTAGTATATATATATATTTATATTTATATACTGGAATGTTCAGCACCTATACACTCCTGAATATGGCTAAGCAATTCTAAATTAGGCAAATAGAATGGAGGAGGAGGCAATATTAGAAATAAAAAGGAGAAAACAGAGTGTTATACTAGTTCTAAAATATCAGTGTAACTCTAAGTCAACTCTGGACCATGCTTAGAAATATACCAGTAGATTATATAACAGCCATTCTCAACCTGTGGGTTGCAACCCCCTTGGGGTCAAATGGCCCTTTGACAGGGGTCACCGAAGACCATCGGAAAACAGATATTTACATTAGGATTCATAATAGTAGCAAAGTCACAGTTATGAAGTAGAATGAAAATGATTTTATGGTTGGGGGTCACTACAACATAAGGAACTGTGTTAAAGGGTCACAGCATTAGGAAGATTAAGAACCACTGAAGTTCTGTTGGAAACAGAAATATAATCAAGAATGACTAATGTAAATGGCTAACTGAGACTTCAGGGGTTCTGCAGGAAGTGGTACAAGGATATGTTCTATCTTGAGTTGGAGATGGTAACACAGGTGTACAAACATACCAACATCTATCAATGCTGCACTTAAAAGGTGTACATTTTATAATATGTAAATTATACTCTTTTGGAACACATCTACAAAAATCATAAGGATTCTGCTGGATGCTCTGAAGTTGTATCAGGTGATGGCTGTCAAGACAATGTGAATGTTCTTAATATTGCTGAACTGTATGCTTAAAATAACCATTAAGATGGTAACTTTTGTTACCATCTTAAAGTTTTTACCATAACTTTAAAATGAAGTGACAGAAAAGGTGTGTGGCTGGATCCTTGTCCTGCCTCAACACCTAAGACCATGTGTGGGAGAAAAAAAAAAAAATAAACCAAAGGGCACACTGGCATATCTGTCTTCCAGGACATAGCAACACCACAGCAGCTATCCTTAGGCACATGGGGTCACCACCTTCTGTGGTTTCCTCTATCTGAAATTTAACTAATCACCATGGCTACTGTCAATTCTGGAGTAGCTTCCCATTGCTTACAAGGAATGGTGGGAAAAAGAATGACCTGTGACTTGTTTAGAGTGCTGGGAATGAGACTCCTTCTACAGAAACATGTTTTGATCTTATTTGGATTATAAGAAAAAAGCTTCCTGGGGGGCTGCCAAGGTAGCTCAGTGGGTAAACACACTTGCCACAAAAGCCTGATGATCTGAGTTCAATTCCAGAACCCACAAAAGGTCAGATGCACTGGGGTAACCCCAGCATTCCTACAGTTAATTGAGAGGCAAAGATAACGGAATCACTTGGAAACTCCTGGGACTATACTAGATTATGCACTGTGGCCCAAACAAGAGACTTGTGTGGATTGTATGGAAGCATCACCTGTCAATAAAAATCTGACAGTCTATTAGCTGAGGCAAGAAATAGGGGGTGGGAGTTCCAGGAGAAACAGATGAACTCTGGGATAAAAACAGAGGCAGAAGATTCACCAGGGACTCTGAAGAAGATGGAGGCATGAAACTGAGGTGAGGTAATAAGACATGTGGTATAAACAAAATAGAATAAATGGACAAAATAACTTATGAGCTAGTCTGGAAATGAGCCAAAGCTTATAGCCTAGGCTTTTTTCATAAATAGTAAAGTCTCAGAGTTGTTATTTCAGGAACTGGGATATAGGAGGAAAACCTGTGGTTACAAAGGTTACAAAACTCTGCCTCAGTAAGATGAGAGATCTACTCCCAAAAGTTATCCTTTGACCTCCACACAACTGCCTCAGCATGCATGTACTAGCATATACACACACACTAAATGAAAATTACTTTTAAAGGCTCCTGGTGTATTTCATCCAATTCTACCTGGCACACGACATCAGTCACAGTGACAAGCTAAACTGTGATCATAGCAACTGACCTCACTGAATAAGACTCATTTGTAGTTTGATGCAAGGAACCACGGGTGAAAGTGACAACAGCTTCTGAATATGCTCATGAAGTTCATGAAGCAGATGACCCCAGAGGACTGCATAGACACAGCAGCCCCGCAGTTTCATTCACTCTCTTTGTGGATATACTGGGCGAAACTACAGGAGTATAAGATGCTTCTGGAATAGACCTAAGGAATGCTGTCAAGGAGGCATCAGACTCTGTGAGGAAGACTGTCATACATGGCTGCCACATGTATGCCACAAACATAATCAGTTCCACACTAAGCAATGTGAAAAGGTCACAAAGGAAAGATATGTACTTTTCAAATGCCATTTGATTGAGAGGAATGTGATAGGTGTCCACTGTGGTATAACCAGCTGGTGAGACAGGCTCCAAATATTAGGATGCCCGCTTACACACTGACCCACTCAAGCTTGGGCAGCCAGCTATCACCTTACAAAGGAAAGGGGCTAAGAGTACAGCTGGCCAAAGATCTTAAACTACTTGCCTGATGGAAGGAGACTTTGAGAACAGTTATCTATGCCTACATGGACACAGCTGCAGGAACTACAGTGACCACATAGTGCTTGTTCTCTTCTGGCCATGTGGAAAAAATACTTTGGCTACTTCTAAAGCTCACACCTTTAATCCTAGCACTTGGGAGGCAGAGGCAGGTGGATCTCTGAGTTCAAGGCCACCCTGGTCTACAGAGCAAGTTCCAGGACAGCCAGGACTATACAGAGAAACCCTGTCTTAAAAAACCTTTAAAAGTGCTCCTTTCTCCAATTTGCCATTTCCTCTATTGTATCTACCTCACATGACTGAGTTTTTTGGGTTTATTCTGGGGGCACTTTTCCACTCTTCTAAGTAAGGACATCCCTAATTCTATACCATATAAAACTATCCAAAGAGTGCCATACTGGGAATTTCTAATTCTGCTTAACTTATAAAGCTACAAAATGGCAACAATACTGAAGTGTTCTGAGTTTCTAGTTCCTGACAAGGTTTGGTACTCTTCACCTGAACACAGCCCTCCTGCTGTAGCCCTTTTCTCTATCCACGGCTCTTTTCCTTGCTCTAGGATGGATATCACATCAGGTTTGGATATGGCAAGACCTGGAGAAGAAAAAAAAAAAAAAAAAAACATGGTCATATTGAGAGGCCTTGGAATTCTGATCCAGGGCTCTGTCACTGAGCAGGGTGACAACTATAGAAAGGGCCAAAAGAAAATGTAATGGTGGCCCAAGAGTAGTGGAAGACATGACTTCAAGCAATTGGCTGTGTTTTGGACATGTAAAAGTGACAGTTAATGGGACTGAAAGGTACTCATCACTGACCAGAAAGGGGCATGCACAGAGTAAGATCCAGACTAACAGAGCAGACCACTTTACCCAGTGAGATCAGGTGGCTGTAGTTCTCCAGCATCACATCTCTGTACAAGACCCTTTGACCAGGCCCGAGGTACTCCCATTCTTCTTGGGAGAAAATTATGGCCACATCCCTGAACAGGTCTGAACCCTAAAACAAGAAGTATGAATGGTATGTGAATATTTCACTTAAGGGAATGTTTCACAGTGGGAGGAGAGGAGCTGAAGGAGATATCTGTAGAGAGCGGTGGTTCTAGTGGGCACACAAAAGCTGGGGCTGGTTGTCAACAAGACATGAGCACAAGGGAAACAGTGTTAATATATTTTCATACACTCCACCTTGCTGCAGACCAACACATCTGTGTATATGTCTAGGATGAAAATTAAAATCTCAGGGAAGTTTTCCTCACTAACAGCAGAAGGCATAAATTCTCAATTCAGGTAGGAAGTGTCATTTTATTTTTTTAGAATAACAAAGATATTTGATGAACTTTTCCCTAATTTTGTTTTGTTTTTTGAGACAGGGTTTCTCTGTGTAGCCTTGGCTGTCCTGGACTCGCTTTGTAAACTAGACTGGCCTCGAACTCAGAGATCCTCTTGCCTCTGCCTCCCTTCGTGCTGGGATTACAGGCGTGTGACATTGCACTCAGCTTCCCTAAATATTTTAAGAAAAGAATTAAAAAACAATTGTATAAGGCTGGGGAGATAGCTCAGCAGTTAATGGCACTGGCTGTTCTTCCAAGGACCCAGGTTCAATTTCCAGCACCCACATGGCAGCACAACTGACTATAACTCCAGGATCTGATACCCACAAACAGACATACATGCAGACAAAAAACCCAATATACATAAAATAAATTATTAAAAATATTTTTAAAGAAAAAATGTTTACAAAAAACATTGTGTAGTGCTGGAGAGATGGCTTAGTTGAAAACACTGACTGCTCTTCCAGAAAACCCAGATTCAATTCCCAGCACCTACATGGCAGCTCAAAACTGTAACTCCAATTCTAGAGGATTCAATACCCCTATAAAGACACACATGAAGGCAAAACACCAATGCAAGTAAATTAAAAATAAATTCAAAAAAATTTATACCCACCAAGGTACCACATGCCTACAATGGCTCACTGCAGAAGCCAGAGCAAATGTATCCCTGTGAGTTTGAGGCCAGCCTGAGCTACACACTGAGTTCCAGGACAGCTAGTGCCACAGAGGAAGACCTTGTCTCAAAGAAATAGTGTGTATCTTAGGGGGAGGAACTTCATCTAAGTCAAGAGTTTGTTGCCAAGTTCAGTTAACCATTATGTTAGAACACAGCACAAACATTTTCTTCATGAGACAAACCATGAATGAAGAATATTTTTACTGACTGTACAATTTCCTAACTGAACAAAATAACTAAAACATGCTCATATTTTGAAACCAGAGCATGGATCCAATCTCTAAAACTCTTCCAACCTCTGAGAATGCACCTATCAACTCATCAGACTGAGAATCTCACTTGCTATTCCCATGATTCTCAGCTCTGTATCTCCCTTGTGCAAAAGCTGAAAGAGCTAATGGAAAAGATCCAAATTTTTGGTGTGGTGGGTTGAAAGAAAATGGTCCCTATAGGCCCATAGGAGTAGGTGTGGCTTTGTTGGAGATGGTAGGCTTCCAGGTCTCAGAAGCTTAAGCCAGTTCACTTCCTGTTGCCTAAGGATCAAGAGAAGGACTCCCTCTCCAGCACCATGTCTGCCTGAACATCACTCATCATGCTTCCTGCTATGAAGAAATGCTGAGGTCATGGTGTCCCTTCACAGCAATAAAACCCTAAGATACTTGGTATAACCTCAAATCAGATCTTACTCTGCCATCTAATCTTTCGTACTCCAGTTGGGCCTCTATTATACCCAAACATCAATCTCTTCCAAGGCAGGGCAATAACCCACAGGCTCCCCATTTTACTTTGTGATCACTCTCTCCTTTCAAATCTTAGTTCTTATAAGGATGCTCCCATTTTATGTGGGAAAATGGAGGTCTGCTCACAAAATCCCACTACAGAATTAATGAATCACATTTGTCAAAGAAGATGAAGCAACAAGAAAGGGCCTAGCCGACCATCTCTTTTGCACCGTAGAACAGATCTCAGGGGACCAGATTAACGTGGAATCTGGCTGGGAAGTTTCAGGATAACAAATATTTACATGATTTTAAAACTTACAGGGGGCATGCCTTTCAGGAGTTCAAGGGCTGATGGGTCTTTCTCCAGGTTTCTCTCTTGGGAAATGACAGAGTCCTTAGATGTCAGAGCTGAGGGAGGAAAGAGCAAACATGAAAGTCGAAGTTTGCCTCGAAGCTCCCTGAATGCCAGAGTTGTTTCTCCACCTGTTTTTCTTTAACTGTTAGGATGAGCTGTCATCCACCATCAGGAAGCCTACCTTAGCTGCTGCTAAACAGGTAGAGAATACATGGTCCTTTCTCTCCTTCTTCCATTAAATACTGCAAGGAGTCCTCAGACCTGTTCTAGTGCGGGAAACCCATACGGTACTCAAAGGACAAGGAAAGTTCTCCTCAGCCAGCGAGGAAGGAGAACTTGCACAAAGTGTATAACCCTGAACCCAAAATGAAGCACTCACAGGACTCAGCCATTTAATTCTCCCATACATCAAATGGAACCACTCTGGACTCAACCTGGCTGTGTCTCCAACTTCCTAATTCACAAAGTACTCTGTAGTGCAAACTGGGCCTACCCTGAGTCAAGAAACAGTGTAAAGCTGCCGAGGCATTCAGACAATTACATGGAACAGGACCAGTATTTCATAATCAGTACATAAATGTGCCCTTTCAGACACAGCGCAGTGTACAAAGCTATACATACAATCATATCTGTTGAAGAAAAAAAGAATCCCACAAAATTAGTACATATATAGGTAAGTCCACAATTAGGTAAGTGTGGAATCATTTTTGGCATAGCCATAATAGAATACGATACCCAAAGATCAAACTTGATTTTGAAGGACAAGAGATGGCTCAGTAGTTAAGAATACTTGCTACTCCTACAAAGGACTTGGGTTCAGTTCCCACTATCCACATCAGGCAGTTCACAACTGCCTATAACTCCAGATCCCACACCGTCTTCTAAAGATTTCAAGCAACTGTACTTATATCTCTACCAATTCAAGGTCAGATGGTTCTAGAATGGTTCCAGAACAGCCAGGGCTTACACAGAGAGACCCTGTCTTAAATATAAACCACATCAAATAAATGATAGATAAATAAACATCAGTTATCAAGGAAAGTTATTCACAATTAGCACAACTAGATCCTTTGCACAATTATAAGAACATTCAGCAAAAAGAAATCAAAGAACCATGCTATTGATGAATGGGTTCAAAACATAACAAAACAAAGCAGGGGGATAAAAAAAAACATCCTAGGTGGCCAATGAAGTTTTTTAGTGGATAAAGGTGCTTGCTGTGAAGTGTAACAACCTGACTATAATTCCCCATAACCCACAGGGTGGAAGGAGAGAACACACTCCTACAAGTTGTCCTCTGACCTCCACTCGGGTGTTCATGGCACACAGTGTCTCCGCCCCAAAACAAAACAACAAAAAATCCAAGGTTTTGTACTGTTGTCATTTAACCACTTCTTGAGATCATTGAACAAATGCTTCCTTGTAAAGAGTCATAAAAGAACACCAGTCATGGGAGTGGGGTGGGGGTGGGGCTGGAGAGATGGCTGAAGAGCTCTGGCTGCGCTTCCAAAGGTCCTGACTTCAATTCCCAGCAACCACATGGTGGCTAATTACCATATAAATTACCATATAGTGAGCTCTGGTGTCCTCTTTTGGCCTGAAGGCACACAGGCAGACAGAAATAAATAAAAAATCTTGAAAATAAAAAAAACTGTCACATTGAAAATATTTCTAATTTGTAAGTGAAATACTTAGGAAAGTTACGTAGAGTGATGTAATTGGCAGTGTTCCCTTATTAGAAGCATCATCACGTATAGCCTGAGACCCACTCAACAGTTTCCTCACTGTTGGACAGTGAATCAAAAACAAGATCACTTAGATGTTCCTAAACTAGTGGTGATATAGTTTTAAATGTTTTGGGGTCTTGCAATATATGTAATATAAAATAAGAGCTCCTTTTAAAAGGCTATACTCAGACTTGGGTACGTCACACTTTTCTAAGCTCCTATTAAGCCCTGTACTTTAAACCTTTTAAAAATGGAGGAGCTGCACGGCCAAACTTTGGGCAGAGTGCAGGGAATCATATGAATAAGAAGACCTGGAGAGAACTGGAGTTCCACAAGGACCAAATATATCTGGGCACAAGGGCTTGTCTGAGACTGATTCTCCAACCAGGGACCATGCATGGATATAACCTAGAACCCCTACTCAGTTGTAGCCCATGGCAGCTCAGTAGCTAAGTGGGTTCCCTAGTAAGGGGAACAGGGACTGTCTCTGGCCTGAATTCTGTGGCTATCTCTCTGACCTCCGCACCCTCTGTGGGAGGAGCAGCCTAGCTAGGCCACAGAGTAAGACATTGCAGCCTGTCTTGGTGAGACCTGATAAGCTAGGGTCAGATGGAAGGGGAGGAAGTCCAAATTAAAAAAAAAAAAAAAAAAAAAAAACAAAAAAAAAAAAAAAAACCCTGTAATTAATATATTAAAAAAAAAAAAAATGGAGGAGCTCAATAGATTACTCAGCAGTTAAGAGAACTTGCTGCCCTTTCGGAGGACCCAGGTTGGAGTCTCAGAACACACATGGCGACGACCAACCTGTATGTAACTCCAATTCCAGAAGATCCAATACCCTCTTCTGGCCTCTATGCACAATGCATGCATACAAACCCCAGTCATACAAATAAATCCTCTTTAGAAATTACTTTACTGTTTTAAATGTATCTTAACTCCAGCTCTGTTTAATATGTAATATAACAGAACTTCGTCTAAGAATAAAGAAACACAAACATAGCGCTGAACGCAAAATACCCCTCCTAGGTTAGCTGAGCAATTGGGCACGGGAAGAAGTACCCACAGCCTCAAGCCGCGGAGGATAATGGGAAATGTAGTCCAAGACCGGGACGCCCATGAAAAAACGTTGGGGGCAGGCATCGCAATTATTCTGAAGGCTGAAACTCTTGGTCCGTGGTGCCTACTCCCATACTCACCGCAGAGCTTCCGGTAGCTTCAGATTCTTCACGTTTCCTCCTTGGTCCAGCTGCCTACTGCCCACAGCCAGAGTACCACCTCAATACCAGCGGACACGGGGCCCACTGCCAGAAGATGACGCAAGCGCAGAAGTGTTGCTGGTGCTGCTGCATAAGCGTGCTAACGTCGCAGTGCTTTCTGGGAAATGTAGTCTCAAGGCAAGCCGACAGCAACCAAGCGGTCGGAGCAGGTGTCCTCATGTTTTGTGAGCCTTGAGGGGCTCTTGAGAAGTAGAACTGTGTTCGAATCCTGTAGATTTTTTTTTAAATTCACGCGTGATTCCCTTCTAGCTATGACTGCGTGGCCATGGCTGTGTATGCAATAATTTTTGAGACCATGAGTAGTGTTTGATTTTAATCCTGTATGGCTAGTTGAGTATGGGACTGGGATCGGTTAATCGTGGATGCACACTTGTGGAAAGGTAACTGAAAAGTTTCCCATTTATAGAAGACCGGCAGCTAACATTTTACTTAATTAGAAACACACACAGAACAAACAACTGAACAAAACCATGATTGTTTTACACCTAAGACTGAAGCAAGTTAATTTACAGATCAGAAGCTAAGAAATAAAAAATTTCTTTTTGCAGACGATATAAGTAGCCAAATGGAAAAATCTCATGATACCTGGACTGAAGAAATGGCTTAGTGTTTAAGAACACTTGCTGCTGCTCTTGCAGAGGACTCCAGTTTGACTAACACCACCACAGTGGGAGACTTACAACAGCCTGTAACTCTAGCTACAGAAAACCCGATGTCCCCTCATGGACTTCTGGGGCCCTGAAAGTCTAAAGTCCTAAATTCCCAGGGCAATGTAACTAGTGTCCTGAGAGCAAGGTCATAGGCAAAGAATCAGACAAGATAAACCAGACCCACCCAAGGGCAGAGAGATCCAAACTGCCTTCCTTCCAGACTTAAGAAACACCATTGCTTAGTAACTAGACCACATAGTCAGCAGCCCCCTACCCAGGTAAATCGCAGGGTGAGACTGGAGTCATGTAGCCTTGCCCCTAAGAAAACCCACAGGATGGCTACAGCCTAATCTGCAGGTAACAGGACACTCCCGGTATTACTCAAGGTCAGATGACCCCCAAGTAGCCAGGCCTGATCGTTTGCAGGTTTGGTGCCTAAAACAGACCAATCATTTTAAAGGTCAGCTTCCCTAAAGACCCTCTTACCCAATCCTATAACGCCAAGGCTTGTACTTTCCCTTTAAATACCCTGTCCTCCAAGAGCAAGCCTCTTTGTTCCTGAAGGTGGCTTGTGACCCAGGCTCGAGCTTTTAATAAAAACCCTTAAGTGTTTTGCAATGGAGTCAACTTCTGGTGATCTTTCGAGGAACTCGTGAATTGAGTATTTTAGTATAAGTACATAAGCACTTATACATATAAATGAAAATTTTTACTTGAAAAATAAAATCTCAAGAAAAACTGAAACATGCAAATGTTCCTAGAATTAATACATGAGACCAGCAAGTTGTCATGATATAAGTTCATCAAAAATTGATCCCATTTCTCTACATTCTATATGACCATGTGGAATGTGAAGTTTCAAAATACTGTTTATGTTTACCCAAATAAAGCATTAATGAAACACACCTGTAACCTCAGCATTTGGAAAGGTGGAAGGAGGAAGATTACACAAGGAAAAAAGCAAGACCTTACCTCAAAGAACAAGAGTTGGAATGTATCTCAGTGGCAAAGAGATTCCCTAACTTGTGAAAGGCCTTTGCTATACCCCAGTACCAAAAACAACCAAACACCAACCACACACATGATTATATGCATATGCATATAATCAGGAAAAACACTCAAATCTTAAAACAAAAACAAAACAAAACAAAACAAAACAAAACAAAACAAAAAAACACAAACTGTGGTGGTTTGAGTAAGAATGGGCCCTGTAGGCTCTTATATTTGAATGCTTGGTCATTAGGGAGTGGTTTTACTTGAGAGGTATTAGGTGGTGTGGCCTTGTTGAAAGAAGTGTGTCACTGGGGGGGGGGGGTGAACTTTGGGATTTCAAAAGCTCAAACCAGGTCCAGAGTCTCTCTTTCTTCTTGCTGTCTGCAGGTCCAGATGTAGAGCTCTCAGCTCCTTCTTCAGCACTCCTGCATGCTGCCATGTTCCTTGTCAGGGTGACAATGGACTAAACCTCTGAACCTGTAAGCCATCCTCAAGAAATGCTTTCCTTTTTAAGAATTGCCAGGGTCATGGTGTCCCTTTACAGCAATAGAGCATTAAGACAATATTTTATTTTATGTGTGCAAGCCTAGATGTCTGTACATGCACTCCATGCATGCAGTGCCAACAAAGTCCAGAAGAGGGCACAGATGACCTGGAATTGGAGTTAAAAGCAGTCATGAACCACCATATGGGTGCTGGAAACTAAACCCAGGTCCTTTGCAAGAACAGAAAGTGCTCTTAACCACTCCAACCCCAAAGTAAAAATAATAAAATAGATAAAGTTATGCAGTTTTGTTGTTGTTTGTTTTGTTTTGTGAGGGTTAGGTTTTGTTTTGATTTGGTTTTTGGTCTTGTTGGTGGTGGTTTTGGGTTTTTTGAGGCACTGTTTTTCTGTGTAGCTCCTGGCTGTCCAGGAACTCACTATGACCAGTCAGGCCTCAGACTCAGAGATTCACCTACCTCTGCCTTCCGACTGCTGGGATTAAAGGTGTGCACCACCTGGGTAAGTTACACTGTTTTAAATAGGGGTACTGCTACCTCGCTGAACATTTTCTACATTTTAGACATATAGTTCCTGTTTACTTTATTACAGTTTTTGTTAAAATCTTTGTGAATATAATTGCATTTTCCCTCAACGTCAAACTTCCCCTCATATAATGCCTGCCATTATCCACAGTAACTTCAGTGAAACAATTTAAATTGAAACATTGAAGTATAACCAAATTCCGAAGAAAAAAGAGATGAATGAGATATTAGCAATATTTTTGACTAGAGATAAAAGTTAGTAAAATATTTTCAAAGGAAAGTTGACTACCTATAACATGGTATAACTGAAAACTCTTGTTGGATGTTTTATTTTTTGAGTCAAGATCTATGTGAGGTAAGAGTAGGGTAAGAGCCTGGGCCTTGAAAGCCCTAACAGTCTGTGCTCACCTTCCTCAATAAGCCAACTAAAGAAATAATAGTGAAAGGCAGAAAAAGAGGATTTATTTAGCATGGCAATATTGGGAAGATAAACAAAGACGTCCAGTGACCCAGCACATCCCCTGTCCTTAGGTCCATTTTCAGAGTCCTGACAAAGGTTTAGGTTTAGGTTGCTTGTCTGGCTGTGTCTTAGTTTAGGTTTTATTGCTGTGAAGAGACATCATGACCACGCAACTCTTATAAAGGAAAGCATTTAATTGGGTCTGGCTTAGTTTCAGACGTTTAGTCCATTATCATCATTATGGGAAACATGGCAGCAGGCAGGCAGACATGGAGCTGAGAGTTCTACATCTTGATCCACAGGCAGCAGAAGGAGACTGTGGCACACTGGGTGTAGCTTGAGCATACATGAGACCTCAAAGCCCAACAGTGACATAGTTCCTCTAACAGAGCCACACCTCCTAATAGTGCCATCTCTATGGACCAAACATTTATATACATTATCCTATTCAAACCAACACAGGCTGTTATCAGGCTTCAGGCTTTTCCTTCTCCCAGCATATGATTCCTGAAGAAATTTCAACTTATTGGATGCAATAGTCTGATAGCTTAAAAGAGTGATTCCAGTGGCTGTTTAGAAAACAGTGGTTCTCAACCTGTCAGTCAAGACCCTTTGGAGGTTGAACGACCTTTTCACAGGGTTCACCTAAGGTCACTTGAAATGTCAGATACTTACAAGTCATAACAGCTATGAAGGAGCAACAAAAATAATTTTATGGTTGGGGTCACCATATAATATGTATTAAAGGGTTGCTGAATTAAGAAGGTTAAGAGCCACTGGTTTAGAACATTCTTCTTCTACTGCCCAGGTTGATCTCCAAGTCTTTTTTTGTTTGTTTGCTCTTTGAGACAAGTCTCCCTATGTTGCTCTGGCTGTTCTGGTACTAGCTCTGTAGACCAGGCTGCCTTAGAACTCACTGAGATCTGCTTGTCTCTGCCTCCCAAGTGCTGGGATGAAAGGCATGCAGCATTACACCTGGTTTGAATCTCCAAATATTTAATCCTCCTTTTTTCCTACACACACAAAAAAATTCTGCTGGAATTAGACGTGGGCTACCACACGTGGCTTAATGATCTTAATACCTTATTAAAAGCTATAAATTTTCTATATGTCAGTATCATTTTTAAAATTTAATTCCCCCTCCCTCCCTTTTTCTGACAGTACTTTTTCCCAGGCTGACTTAGCCTAGGTCCTCTACCATTGGATTACAACCCTAGTCCACTTCCTTTCCAGTGGACGTTCCACAAGGGTGAGGATTCTGGTCAGGGGCTTCACCGCTGCCTAATAAGTGATCTTTGAAAGGGTAAGGTAGAGAGATGAAACAAACAAGAAAGGACGCCAGCAACGAGGCCACCGCCTCCATCGTGGCTCCGGACAGGACACCCGCCAGCCAGCACTGCGCATGAGTACTAGCTCCGCCCCCCTACCCTCGGTCTGAGACCCCAGCCGAGGAAGCTGGGCCTGCGCAGCCTGAGTAGATTCTGGTTCTGAAGGCCTGTAGGGAAGGTACAGAATCTAGCAAGACTCTAGGACCGCGAAAGCCGCGCCCTAAAGGGCATTCCCAGCATGCCCTGCGCCGCTCCGGTAAGCGCTGGACTCCACCTCCCAGAGGACCCTGCGCGGAGCCGCTCCGCAGCCGCGCCTTTGTGAGCTCTTTCGGCGCCACGAGATCGAGCCCCGGGCCCGGCCCAACCTGCCTCGGCGCCTAGTGAGGGGTGAAGAGGACCGAGGAAACGCTCGGTGAGGAGCGGGGCATTGTGTAGGAAAATGTGTGGTGGGATCTGAGTAGTCACGCGAGACCACGCCACCGTGTATGAGGGGCCTGTGACTGTAAGGCTGCAACTGCGTGAGACTTGAGGTGGTGACATTGTCTGAGACAGCACCCCATATATGGGGAGCCTGTGACTGTGAGACTGAATACAGCATAAAACTGAGAGAGGCCTGTGCCAGCATGTGATAGCACTGGGGGATGTGTGGGAGAGTGTGTGGGGACCAGAGTGGCCGTGTGACTGCACCACCTTGTCTGAAGAACCTGTGATTGAGCCTGTGAGTGAAGTAGTGACACGACTATGCATGAGGGGACCTGTGACTGAGTACTCTGAAAGACTTGAACTGCTGAGACAAGGTGTGTGACAGAATGCAGGTGGGGGTAGGGCGTGGGGAGGGATACCAGATAGGACAGGCGACTGAGTGACATTTTTAGACCAGACTGTGTATAAAGGGATTGTTGTAAGACTGCGTACCATGTAAGAATGAAAGGCTATGACAACTGGGTGACTGCACAGGGTGGGGTAGATTATATGTGAGGACACTGGGGCAGGGATCTGAGTGACAGTGTCAGACCACACCATTGTAGATGAGGGACCTGTGTCTGTGAGACTGCATACTGTATGAGACTGAGAGGCTGTGGCAATGTGTCGACAGCATGTGACAGCATAGGAGACCATGTGGGAGAATGTATTTGGAGACCCATGTGGCAGGGTTGAGATCAAGCCACTTTGTTGAGGAAGCCTGGGGCTGAATACTTTTTGAAACTGTGACAATGTTTGTGAGTGCAAGGCTACACTAAGTGTTGATGGCTCCTGTGACTATGGGGCTATGAATACTGGGTGAAACAGGCTGTAGCAACATATACGATGGTACAAGACTGTCCCAGCAGTGCTGAGGGACCATGACAATTTGTGAGACTGAATCCTGGCTATGACCTAGATAGAGGCTGTGTGTCAGTGTAAGACCATGTCACAGTGTTAAAGGTCATGTGATGACAGAGTATGCAAGACCGTGGGACTAGGGGAGACAATACCTTGTGTGTGTGTGCCTTGTGACATGGCATGACCATGACATACACTGTGAGAATTGTATGTGAGTACACTACTCTATGTGAGCAGGCCTGTGAGAGTGAGGCTGCGTTTGGGACTAGGTGCTACTACCGCAGTGAAGCTTTTGCTACCAGGTGTGATGAAGCCTGTGAAAATATATGGGCCTAAGTGACAGTATACATGGCTATGTCATTGAGTCTAAGACAATGTAACTGTTTGAGACAGACAGTGCTGGACAATGTGTGACAGTGTGAGATGTCATGAGGAGAGCTGTGAGTCTTTGTGATTGTATGAACAGATGTAGTGTAGTGAGTGAAGTAAGCATTCTAATATCTAGATTTAGGACTTCTTCCTCTTCCTAACCCCCCACCCCACCCCCGAGACAGGGTTTCTCTGTGTAGCTGTCCTGGAACTCACACTGTGGACTGGGCTGGCCTCAAACTTACAGGATCTGCCTACCTCTGCCTCTGAAGTTCTGGAATTAAAGGTGTGCTGCCGCTGCCACCACCACCACCACCCAGCTATGTAGGACTTCTGAGTTATAATGCTTAAATGATTCATTATTCTTCAAGGCAGAGAAGCTTAGTAGAATTGATTAAAACAATGTCTAACTACATTTTCCTTCTCCTCCCTTTCTGAGAGAGTTGCTTTCAGGAACAGTTCATTAGCACAGCTCCCTGACTATTGTCCAGTAGACAGGCTTTGAGAGTCTTTGAGAATGTATGCACGACTGTATGGGGTTGGGGGAGACAGCACCTTGTGTGTGTGCCTTGTGACATGGTGGGACCATGCTATACTGTGAGAATCATACGATTCTTCCAGATCACATGGTCCCTCTTGTGCCTACTCTGTACATATTTCCTTCACTTGATAGCCTATTTCTCATCCTTAGTGAAAGGGTGGGGACACACATTCTTTTAACACCATCATCTGTACACTATAAATTAAAACATAGTTTCCACTTCAGCTCAGTTCTTCACTCAGCTATTGCCTTGTATATCTGCAATGATAAGAGCCTTCATGTGTAAAAGGGTGACAGTTCTCATCTGATAATGCCATTCTGTAATTGCTCATACTATTTATAATTGTAAGTGAAAGGGACAACTTAGACATAAAGTATATGTTGAGTTCAGGAGCTATTAAAGTACATAGGAAAAAGAATTGGGACGTTTAATTTATTATTATTTTATGTGTATTGGTGTTTTGCCTGCATGTATGTTTGTGTGAGGGTATGGATCACCTGCAACTGGAGTTACAAACAGTTGTAAGCTCTCCTATGGGAGCTGGGAATTGAACCTTGGTTCTCTGGAAGAGACCTTTGAGCCATCTTACTAGCCCATTGTACTTTTTTTTCTTTTTCTCAAGACAGAGTTTCTCTGTGTAGCTGTGGCTATCCTGGAACTCACTTTTTAGACCAAACTGTCCTTGAGCTCACAGAGATCTGCCTGCCTCTGCCTCCAAAGTGCCAGGATTAAAGGTGTGTGCCACCACTGCCCAGCTAGAATTGTTAAATTTAATGATGTCACAAATGTATCTGTGAAGGGAGAAGGAAAAAGAAGGCTTCTAGACTAGAGATGCTGGGCTGCAGGGTACAGCTGGATCTTATGGTTTCTTTTTTCTGTCCAGCCCTACTGTCTCAGGACATCGCCCCCAACCCTTCCAGAAACACTCTCATATATTCTTGAAGCTTTAACACCATGTCCAAGGTAAGAAGCGTTTCTTTTTTATTTTTTAATATTTTATTTATTTATTATGTATACAATATTCTATCTGCCTATGTACCTGCATGCCTGAAGAAGACACTAGATCTTATTATAGATGGTTGTGAGCCACCATGTGGTTGCTGGAAATTGAACTCAGGACCTCTGGAAGAGCAGGCAGTGCTCTTAACCTCTGAGCCATCTCTCAGCCCCCAAGAAGCATTTCTTACTTCCTCTAATGCCACCTTATTTTTCAATCAAGCTAAAGGAACATTTCAGTTTCTGAAATTCAGCAGCCCAACAAATTCTTGTCTCTCCAGTGACTTGTTCTTGTTCTCTGCTGCAACACAAAAGAAAGCCTCCAGAGTCTAGGAGCATCCCTCATCCCCAGCCAGAATTTACTTCATTATTCAAGGAGTCATTCAGCCTTGCTTGTGAGTTCAGTGCTCTTAGGAATGCTAATGAGGTAAAAAAGAAAGAAGGAAGGAAGGAGAGAGAGAGAGAGAGAGAGAGAGAGAGAGAGAGAGAGAAAGAAAGAAAGAAAGAAAGAAAAAGAAAGAAAGAAAGGTTGGCAGAGATAGGGGTCGAAAGGCTTTGTGCAAGGCATGCATGCTCAGAACAGGAATGAAGTGATCTTACTCCTGCTCGTCTCAAAAAGAGATTTTTCAGGAGTGGGACACAATCTCACTCTTGCTCCAGGTCAGTTCCCAGACTCCCACAGCTCATGGCTCACTTGCTCCACAGAGGCCAGCCTCATCTAAATAGGTTCCAGGACTACAGGCTTGAGAAACTCTCTCTCAAAACAATTAAAAATTATGGACTGCACTCAAGGTTGTCTTTTGATCTCCACACATGCACCATGGTATGTGTACACACATACACACACACGAACACAAACACATGCATATTTTAAAATTTTTTATACTCATCTCATACATTATATCCTACCTGAGTTTCCCCTTCCTCCATTTGTCCCAGTCCCCCCTCCTTCCCCTTCTCCCAGATAACCCCTCCTCTGTTCCCTTAAAAAAAAAAAAGAGCAAGATATCCATTCAACATGGCCTAACAAGAAACAATAAGACTGGACACAAACCCTCATATCAAGGTGTGGTAACCCAGTAGGAGAAAAAGGTCCCAAGTACACAAAGGAGTCAGAGAAAGCTCTCCCACCTCATTTCCATTGTTAGGGGTCTTACAGGAACACCAAGCTACACAACAATAACATACACAAAGGACCTAGCTCAGACCCATGCAGACTCCATGCTTGTCTCTCCAGTCTCTGTGAGCCCCTATGAGCCCAGGTTAATTGATTCTTTGGGCTGTGTTCTTTGGTGTCCTTGACCCCTCTGGTTCCTATAACCCTTCCTCCCCCTCTTCTATGGGATTACCTTGTCTCTGCCTAATGTTGGACTGTGGGTCTCTGCATTTGCTCTTACCAGTTTCTGGATAATGCCTCTCCGGGATTGAACTGTACCAATCTATGAGTGTAGAAGAATATTATTAGGGACCAGTTCACTGACATTTTTTTGCCAGTCATATTTGGTTCTACTGTAGGTCTCTGGGCTAACCAGCCTCTTGTTCTTGGCCACCCAGGCAGTGTGAAACATGGGCTGCATTTCATGGCGTGGGCCATAAGTTGGACCAGTCATGGGTTGGCCACTCCCACTGTACCACCATTGTCCCAGCACATCTTGCAGGCAGACAGGTTGTAGGTTCAAGGTTTTGTGCCTGGGTTGATGTCCCAGTCCCACTGGTAGGATCCTTGTCTGATTATAGAAGAGAACAAATTTGGGCTCTGTATCTCCCATTACTAGGAGGCTTCTCTAGGGTCACCGCCATGGACTGCAGAGGGCTTCCACTGCACTAGGTTTCTACGTCACCCCAAAATGCTTTCTCTCCTTCCGGACCTTCTACCGTATCCCGCCTGACCCCTCCAGTTCTCATCCCCACTTGCCCCAAGTCCACCTGTAAAATCTTTCCTATTTTCTCTTTCCAGGGGGATCCATGTTTATCTTTCTGGGTCTGGGTTACCTCACTCAGGATGATTGTTTCTAGTTTCATTAATTTGCCTGCAAATTTCATGATGTCGTTGTTTTTAATAGTTGAGTAATATCCCATTGTGTAATTTTTTTTATTTATTTACCACATTTCCTTTATCTATTCTTTGGTTAGGGGACATCTAGGTTGTTTCCAGTTTATGGCTATTTAAAATAAGGCTGAAATATGGTGGTCCCTCAGAAAATTGGGAATCAATCTACATCAAGACCAGCTATATATACCACTCTTGGGAATGTACCCAGAGGTTACCCCATCCTACCACGAGGGCCCTTTCTCAACCATGCTCATTGCAGCTTTATTTGTAATAGTCACATGTGCAGTTTTAAACGGGGCTGAAAAGAGGGTTCAGGAGGTAGGTGTTTGCTGTTTGATGACCTGACTTCATTTCTGAGACACACAGGGTAAAAGGAGAGAACCAACACCAACAAGTTATTATCTACCCTCCATGCATGCCCTGTGGTACAAGTAACTCCTCACTTTTAAGAAAAAGAACAGGGCAGGGGCTAGAGAGCTGGCTCCGTGGCTCGGAACATCTACTGCTCTTCCAAAGGATCAGAGCTCAGTTCCCAACAGCCATATCCAGTTGCCCATACTGTCCAGCTTCAAGGGATCTGCCTCCCTCTTCTGGTCTCTGAAGGCACTGCAGTCACATGTGCCTACCCACACTCATACACATAATTAAAAATTAAATCTTAGAGGAAAAAAACCCAAAAGATAGTGGCTTCTCAAACAACATTTGAGGTTGACATTCCACCCCAACACATACACATGTGCATCTACATACAACTGAGCATACACATAGAAAATTGCTAAGTTTTTAGCATGATGATGGAACCCCAAAGATGGAACAAATTCAGAATCTAGTGGGATCATGTACTGCATAACAGCTAGTTGTTGGGTCACATACTCTTTCAGTGATTAGTTGGACACACTCTGGCAGACCCTAATTCTACATACTGATTGCCATAAGCATATCAGTTTGAGGAAGTCCATTCTATGTCTGCACAATGATGAAATTGCTTACTGACTTGATAGTCATACCACACTGAAGGCAAACGATGCTTTATATGACTGATCTAGGACAAAGGGTTGAGAGACTGTTAAGGAAACTCTAAATAAATCAGTGGTTCTCAACCTTTCTAATGCTGCAACTCTTTAAAACAGTTCCTCATGCTGTAGTGACCCGCAACCATAAAATTATTTCATTGCTACTTCATAACTGTAACTTTGCTACTATTATAAATCAAATGTAAATATATGATTTGCAGGATATATGATATGTGACCCTTGTGGGATCATGACCTACACATTGAGAGCCGCTGCTGCAAGTGCTGGTGATACTGCTTGGTGGGTGGGTTCCTTTCTCTATTAGTTAGAGAAGGAAAACAGCTTGGCACATTGTGAAAGTTTAATGGCAAATATTGCAGATTTGTTAGGTAGATAAGTTACCCTGAGGTGCCCACCATCTCTAAGAAGGTTTGGGGTTTTGTTTGGGTTTAGGGTGTCTCACCTGGTGATTCTCCTTCTGTCCTCCTGTTTTCCATTGGTCTGAAGTTGTCTATGTGTCCCCTCTGTAGCAGGAGTTTCTGTCTATGTCCACAAGTGCAGAAATATCTGACTGGCTGACTGGCTGGGGTTAAAGCGTGTGTCCCAACTTCCTTTGCTCTTGGGGTGTTACAGACTCAGAGAGATCCACCTGGTGTGAGGGAAAATGGGTTACATATCAGAGAAATGGAAACTGTTGGGGACAAAAAGCCACCAAGAAATGGAAACCTACTGCCTATTGTTGGGGACAAAAAGCCATTAAGAAAACCAAACTTGGGGCTGGAGAGAAGAGCTCTCGCTGCTCTTCCAAAGGTCCTGAATTCCCAGCAACCACATAATGGCTCATCTATGTATTGAGATCTGGTGCCCTCTTCTGGCAGGCAGGCAGAACACTGTATATATAAAAAAAATAAATCAAGAAAGAAAGAAGAGGGAAACCAGCTCCATCTTTAAGGCATAGCATTCCGCAGCTCTCTACAGTTCCCCCTTCCACCTTCCCGATGGTGAGTGCTCTCTGTCACGAACAATTCCACATTTGGCAAGGCTGAGGATCTGGCTTGCTTCCATGTATGTGGACCTATCTGCATTGCCTACGTGGCATGCCTGGGTTGGCTACCCAGAGGCTATTTAAGCTGTGGGCTGGCTTTCCCCAGGGTCCGAGGATTGTTCAAGGTTCCTGAATAAACTGCATTGAGAAAATTAAATAAATAAATAAATAAACAATTTTAAATGAAAAAAAAAGAAAGAAAGAAAGAAGGAAGGAAGGAAGGAGGAAAGAAAGAAAGAAAGAAAGAAAGAAAGAAAGAAAGAAAGAAAGAAATACAGTCTTGGGTGCAATTATGTAAACCTACGTTGTGGGTATTGGAAGTAGAGATGTGATCATTTGTGACTGGTAGCAATGAGATTTTCTCCACAATCTCAGTTTTGAAAGATGGTTTTCAGTAATCCAATGTATCATTTTTTTTCCACAGTAGTAGGGGCTTGTTTTTGTTTTATGTGACAGGATTTCTCTGTGTAGCCTTGGTGTTGTAGGCAGTGATTAATATTTACTGTTAGTTTATCTTTTAGTAGAGCTGCTGTTAATCCTAAACAGCTGTATAATGAAATCACCACACAGAGACTGGGTTTATTTAGTTAACCTAGAACACAATGCTGAGCAATAGTTACTCCCTCCTAAACCTCCAAGCCCTCATAGTTTCCTAACATTTAGATTTCCCACATTATACTTGCTTTTTGTGAAATATTATGTCCAGTCCATCTCCACGTAGTTCCAAGATCTGTCCTCCAGCTCTTTCTCCTAGCTCCCCTTCCCCCTCCCACCTTTTCCTGTATTCTGGCTCCTCCCCTCTCCTGCCTACTTCCTTTCCCTGCTGAACATTGTGGCTAGTTGCTTTATTTGGAAGTTTACACCAAGTTGAGACAGGATGCTTAGAAAAAGTATTACAATGCAATATCCGGATTGAAACCAGAGAGTGGGGGAAGAATCAGCAGTTGAATGAACAAGGATAAAGTGTATACATTTCAAAAGAACACTATACCAACACCTTGACTGTCCTTAAATTTGCTCTGTAGATCAAGCAGGGCAAACTCACAGAAATCCACCTGCCTCTGCCTCCCAAGTGCTGAGATTAAAGGCGTGAGCTGCACCACCGAGCTCTGTGGGGTCTCCCTCATTCCTGGGGCTATTGGCCACCTCTCCACAGTAACAATGGAGCAGAAGCGATGAACTGGGGATTTGGAAGGCTGGCTAGTATAATGGAAATGACCTCCGGGAACCACTTTAGAGAGATAGCTCAACTTTATTGTGGGTGAACAAAGGTTCTACTCTTTGGGGAATAGATAGTTCACAGGATAATACATAATTGTACATACTTGTACATGATTGTTTAAGGCCGGGATTCCAGAGAGGCTTTGATTTGCATTTGGGAGCACGCTCCTGTCATATGAATGGGAACACAGTCACGAATTATCCTACAGGTGCAGGGAGGGGAGAGCTAGCAGGGAATTGTGCCACATATATCAAATGTGGTTAGAGGCATCTATGCCTGAAGACACCCTGCAGATGAGGTCAGGCAGAGAAGAGGAGGTCCTGCTGGGAGAGGGAGGCCTCCATCCAGCGCCGAACTCTGAAAGGCTATCCAGGCTGGGAGGACTGCACCCTCAAACAGCAGGGTCCTCCAACATAGCTCAAATCTTGAATACTAAAGTGTGTCTCAACCAAGGCAGCATTTCTCTTAGTACTTTGTGAGCTTTGAAGAGTAAAATTTTATGAGAACAGTGAAGTCTTTTAGAGATATTATGAGTTAGTAGCAGTCCACAACTGATATACTAGGCATACAGCTAATTAATTAGTGAAATTACTATGGAAAATAAACGGAGATAGTGCTTCATGTAGCCCAAACTGGCCCTGAACTCAGTCTGCAGCTAACAATGATCTTGAACTACCAATCCTCCTGCCTCCACCTTTGAAGTACTGGGATTATAGTCATGTTCCATCACCACTGTCTAGAAAGACATTTGTTGGAGGATGGGTAGAAGAGGAAATACTTGAGTCTGTATTTTTAACCATTTATTATTTTTATTATATGGGTATGTGTGTTTGTTTGCATGTGTGTCTGTGCAACACATGCATGCAGTGCTAGAGAATGCCAGGAGAGGGCGTCAGATCCCCTGGGACTGGAGATAGGTGGATCTCTGTGAGTTCAAGGCCAGCCTGTTCTATAGAGCAAGTTGCAGTGAGCTGCCATGTGGATTCTGGGAACTGAACCTGAAAGAATCAGACTAGCCTTATAACTGATATTTTTTAATTTTCTCAGTACTCTTCCAGAGAACAGGAGAATGTAATAGCCCTTCCTGACCCTAGGCATCTGCATGGATGGAGATAAGGGGAAGGCAGAAGGAAATAGCTGCAGATCCAGATGGTCCTAATTCCCCTCCCAAATAGCCCCTTACTTTTTGACTAAAGGCACGTAGCCCCATTTCTCAGAGAGACCACAGGATGAGCAGATTGCTTTTCCCACCTTTAACAGTGGCCTAGTCTGACCACAAAATGTACTGATCCTTTTCCCACCTTTAACAATAGCTGAATCTACACATATCAGAAACCCCAGATGTCTAGCTGACTGGACCTGGTGCCCACAATAGACCCTATATCCGCTCCCATGATGTCAGACCAGTAACCCCCTCGTCTACCCCTTTAAAAACTGGAGGCTACTGAGAGTCAGTGCTGACTCTAGCCTGAATGTAGAGTTAGCCCCAGCATGCTGGTGTAAATAAAAACCTCTTGCTAATGGCATCGATTGCAGTCTCCAGAGAGTTTCCTTCGCTGCAAGCCTCTTTGGTAGTTAGGCTCCCTGCTGAGCCTAACCTGTGTCTTCTGCATGAGCAGCTAGTGCTCTTAATCACTGAGCCATCTCTCCAGCCCATTGAACCTGCGTTTTTAAAATGTTACAGAATGTTTCTACAATAACTAAAATAGTAAGTAGTGTGAGGTAGAACCAAAAGGAAACATTTAAAGATGCATATATAATACCCAGAAACAAATGCAAGTATGCAAATTGTAAAAATGAAGATATTTCCCCATTTACTAAACATGTAGTTATTAAAGACTCTACTAAATGCTCTGATAAATAAAAATAGACATTGTCTTTCATGGGTTTGGTGTCTTCTGTTTTAATTATATATTAATATGCTGGTATGTATTATACCATCAGGGAAAGGATGTATTGTTCATATAGGAAAAACTTTTTTCCTTGCAATTATGATTCTATAAGTTAAATATGTAAATTATACATACACATTGTAGATAAAATATAGAGAGTAGCTGTAAAGAGAAAAGTAAGCCAGATTCAAATTGTCTAAAAAGTAGAGTTTAACAGTTTTTCTATTCATGACCCTGCTTTGCCTGAGAATTTTTTTAATTAAATTAAAAAAAATTATTAGCCAGGCAGTGTTGATACGTACCTTAATCTAGCATTTAGAAGGCAGAGGCAGGTAGATCTCTGAGTTTGAGGACAGCCTGGTCCACAGAGTAAGTTCTAGGACAGCCAGGGTTACAGAGAGAAACTCTACCTTGAAAAAAAATACATCTATTTATGTGTACATGCAGGTGCTACTCCATGTGTGGTTAAAGGACAACTTGTGGGGTCAGTTCTCTCATTCCAACATGTGGGTCCTGGGTGTTGAACTCAGGTTGTCAGGTTTGGCAGCAAGTACTTTTACAACAATGGGTCTTTTTTTTTCTTTTGGTTTTTTGAGACAAGGTTTCTTTGTGTAGCCCTGGCTATCCTGAACTCACTTTATTGACCAGGCTGACATTGGGTCATCTTACTAGCTTATGCTTGAGAGATTCTTAAACAACACTGACATATAGGTATATAAAAAGGTTAGACAAATCAAACTTTTATTAATAATTAATTATTGAGAATTATTTTAAAACTCATTATTTTAAAAATTATTTTAAAATTCATTGATATACATGTGATTTTTACCATTTACTAAAGATGAAAGTAAATTTACATACTAATGAGATTAATGTACCTTTCTATTTTTATATAAATTAAATCTTGGCTGAATATTTGATTCTGTAGGACATTAAACAGAGTTAATCAGATTTTATTTTATAATTGGCAATGTGAGACTGCTTTTTTAAAATAGTACAAAATGGCAGAAATATCTTTAGGGCCTTTTTTGTAAATTGTTGCAAATTCTGTCCTAACTCCAAGGTGAAATTAGCTAATGATTTTTTAAAAATTATTGTATGTATGTGTGTGTTTTGTCTCCATGTATTTATGTGCACCATGTGTGTGCCTGTTGTTGATAGAGGCCAGAAGAAGGCATCCAACTTCCTAGAAGTGGGGTTGCCCACAGTGGTGAGCCATCACGTGGGTGCTATGAACTGGAGAAAACAGCAAGTTCTCTTAACCACAGAACCAGCTCTCCAGCTCTCATTTAATGATTTTTTTTTTTAATGAAACTTAAGTCAGCACCTTAAATGGTGCCTTAGTTTCTTTTCCCATTGCTATGGTAAAATACTTTGACAGTTCATGGTATAGTCCATCATGATGGGGAAATGAAGGCAGGGGAGGCAGAAAACAAGGAAGGCATGCTGCTCATCCTTTGCTCAGCTCACAAAGACTCAGATCCCAATCAGGGAATGGTGTAATCTACAGGGAGCACTCTTCTAACCTCAAGTAACAACAGTCAAAATAATCTCCCACAGTCATGCCCAGAGCTCCATTTCAAGCTGTCATGGTGTCTTAGTCAGTGTTCTATTGCTGTGAAGAGACACATGACCAAGGCAAGTCTTATAAAAGAAAGCATTCAACTGGGGCCTTGCTCTTTTAGAGGGTTAGTCTGTGATCCTCACAATAGGAACTGGACAGGCATGTCGCTGACTCAGTAGCTGAGAGCTTTACATTCTGACTCACAGGCAGCAGGCAGAGAGAGACAGGGCCTGGTGTGGGCTTTTGAGACCTCAAAGCCTACCCCCAGAGACACACTGTCTCCCACAAGGTCACATCTACTCCAGCAAGGCAACACCTCCTAAACCTTTCCAAATAGCTCCTATGACTGGAGACCAAGCACTCAAACATATGAGCTTATGGGGGCCTTTTGCATTCAAACCACCACAGATGGTTAGTGTTAACTGCTGAAATTGTCTGGGAGACATATTCACTGTGGGTGGCAGTAGTCCCTAAAAGGGATCCTCGGCTATATGAACATCCATAAGTGCCTTAATCACTGTTGTAGTGCTGTGAAGAGACAAAAAGAAAGCATTAAATGGTGGTTGACTTACAGTTTCAAAGGATTAGTCTGTTGTTGTCATGGTGGGGAGCATGGTGGCATGCAGGCAGACATGGTACCAGAAAAGTCTCAGAGCTACATCCTGATGTGCAGGCAGGGAGTGAAGAGACCGAGACACTGGGTCTGGCTTGGGCTTTTGAAACCTCAGAACCCTCCCCCAGTGACACACTTCCTCTGACAAGACCACACCTCCTAATCCTCCTCATATAGTGCTACTCCCTGGTGGCCAAGCATTCAAATACATGAACCTATGAAAGCTGTTCTTTTTGTTTTGCTTTGATGGAGACAGGGTTTCTCTGTGTAGCCCTGGGGCTGTCCTGGAACTCACTCTGTAGATCAGGCTGGCCTCAAACTCAGAGATCTGCCTTCCCCTGCCTCCCAAGTGCTGGGATTAAAGCCACCACCTGGCATCCATTGCATTATGGATGCAATGTGACCAGCTGTATCAATCTCCTGTCACTGTCACTTCCTTCACTGAACTGTGAGATGAAATAAATCCTTTCCTCTTAATTTCCTCTTAAGTTGTTTTTGTCTGGGTCCTTTTTTCTTTTCTTTTTTTCTTTCTTTTTTCTTTTTTTAGTTGTATTTACTTTATTTTGTGTGTATGAATGTTTTACCTACATATATTGCCTGTGTACTACATGGGTACCTAGTGCCCAAAGAGGTCAGAAAAGGAGTCAAATCCCCTGGAACTGGAATTACAGACAGCTGTAAGCCACCATGTTGTAAGCTTCACATTCTGAGAACTGAGCTGAGCTGAGCTGAACCATTTTTCTAGCCCCAAGCCAGGGTATTTTTATCACAGCAATAGGAAAGACAGTAAAGGCACTGAATTATTCTTAGAGAGTTGGCCATGCCAACCATAACAAATAACAGTTTTTAAAAATCAAACATTCTAACAGAACACAATCAGTAGATGTGCTAATTTAATATGTATATGAGAAATGATAAAAGGAAAATTATTAGAGGTATGTTACAGGGAGTCTCTGGAAGGAAAGAATTCAGTCAAGAGACACAGGCAGTTTAAGTAGAATTTTATTTAGCAAGGAAAAGTGAAGTAAGTGGTAGACATAGAGATTGCTGCTCCCAAAGGCAGAGTACCAGCACAGTTAGATCTCTGTTTGGGTTTCAAAGTAGTTTTTATGAATACTTATGTATTATGTAGCATATTCATGGGGTAAGGTGACTGCCCCCTCTCAAGTGTGCTCACTATATCTCTCTTTTAGAGAATGTATCAGACAGGGTTCTCTAGAGGAACAGAATTTGTAAAAACCATACACATATATATATGTGTGTGTGTGTATGTATGTATGTTTGTTAAGACCATTGGCTGTACTTCCAAAGGACTTGAGTTTGGTTCCTAGCACCCTCAACCATCTGTAATGCTAATCCCATGGGATATGATGCCCTTTTCTGGTCTTCATGGGCACCAGGCACACACATACATTCATACAGACATACAGACATACATTCAGGCAAAACACTCATACACATAAATAAAATATATAAATAAGTTTTTAAAAATAATTATTGTCAATAAAGATTATATTTTAAAGTGTTCTTGTTATAAAAAGAATATAATCGATTAGGTTTTGAAAGTCAAGCCTGATAATCTTTTAAAAAATTAGTACATTTTCACTTAATATTACTACTTTCAGGTATATATTTAAACATAACATTCTCCTGTTCATTTTCCACATATTTCATTTGTTCTGTATTCTTTTATTTCTTCTTTTGCCTTGTTTGGATACATCTAATTAATTACACATGGTTTTTATAAATTCTTAAGTGTCTTTGATAATATGTATCCATTACTTACCATGTAATACTCTTTTTGTTCCTGCACCAGTATACCCTGTCTTCTCCAAGTGGAGAAGTTCTTTGGCATTTGGCATGAATCATCTGTTGCTATATCCTATACTGATTTTAGTATTACTTATCAGTATTTATAGGTGAGTCTTTTCTCCAGCAGTAAAGACTTTAAAGTTACACACTTTCCATAAGAGAATACCAAAGCAAGTATGGCAATTACTTGATTTGCATTTTTTTTAGAATGTAAGTTACTGGTTAGTAGTGGCTGTAAGGGTTGCAGCTCGTAGGGAAATGTATCCTGGCAGTTGGGAGCCAAGAAATATCACAAAGTCAAAATATACAACAAACCTCACACGAGATTTCTTGGGAGAGACATAAGAGTGTGGCTGCACTCTGGAAAGCAATCTGGTGCTTTCTCAGACAACTAGGAATAGTGCTTCCTCAAGATCCAGCCATAGCACTCCTGGGCATATATCCAAAAGAGGCTCAAATACACAATAAGGACATTTGCTCAACCATGTTTGTAGCAGCCTTATTTGTAATAGCCAGAAGCTGGAAACAGCCCAGATGCCCCTCAACTGAAGAATGGATGCAGAAATTGTGGTACATCTACACAATGGAATATTACTCTGCAATGAAAAATAAGGAGATCATGAAATTTGCAAGTAAATGGTGGGACCTGGAAACGATCATCCTGAGTGAGCTGTCCCAGAAGCAGAAGGACACACACGGTATATACTCACTCATAGACATATAATATAAGATAAACCTACTAAAATCTGTACATATAGAGAAACTGATCTAGAGGGAGAACTCTGACTAGAATGCTCAATCCGCATCCCGAAGGGCAAAGAGGATGGACATCAGAAGAAGAAGGCAGGAAATAGCCTAGGGGTGTGCCAGGGAGGGCCTCTGGGGGGCTCTGCCCTGCGGACTGTCGGGGCGGATGCTGAGACTTATGGCCGATGGTTGGGCGGAATGTATGGAATCTTATGTAAGAAGTGGGAAATAGGATCTGGAGAGGACAGGAACCCCACAAGGAGAGCAACAGAACCAGAAAATTTGAACACAGGGGTTTTCCCAGAGACTCATACCCCAACCAAGTACCAGGCATGGAGATGGCCTAGGGCCCCTGTGCAGATGTGGTCCATGGCAGTTTAGTGTCTAAGTGGGTTACATAGTGATGGGAGGAGGGACTGCTTCTGGCATAGTCTGGTTGGCCTGCTCTTTGATCACCTCCCCCTGAGGGGAGGGCAGCCTTACCCGGCCACGGAGGATGACAATGCGGCCACTCCTGATGTGATCTGGTGGACTGGGATGGGAGGGAAGGGGGGGTGGGAGGGACTGGGAGGGGAGGAGGGAGAGGCTTATGGGGGATGCAGGGTGGATAAAGTGTAATTAATTAAAAAAAAAAAAGTGTGGCTGTCTCTGTTCCAGTGAGGGGCAGCCAAGAACTGAGCAGGTGGCAGGCTTTATATAGGGTTTCTTGGGTTTGGGGAGTTGAAGGGAGTAGCACTTTCCAGGCCTGGGATTGGTGGGATTCTATGGCCTGATAATTGGACTTTTTTTCCTGTAGGGTGGAGCTTGGCCATTACAGCAGTTAGAGTAGTCTGGGGGATGGGACCTGGCCACTTGCACTTTGAGGTTTGGAGTGGCCATAACTTGGAGTAAGTCCAGCACTTGGGATTCTGAGGCATAAGGACTAAGAGTTCAAAGCCAGCTTCAGTTGTGTGACTATATCCTATCAAACAAGAGAGAGAAAGAGGAAACAAATAGGCACACTGCTGAGCCGCATACAAGACACTGTCTTAAAAAATGATTTCTTTTTTGCTTCTACCAAAGTATAGACAGTTTAGCTAGTGCTAATTCTTTTGTGTTGTGTTGTTATTTGTTTGTTTGTTTGATTGATTGTTTGAGATAGGGTCTCACAATATAGCTATGAACTCACTATATAGCTTAGGCTACCCAGGAACCCAGGGTTTCCTATCTGTGCCTCTTGAGTGCTGGGATGACAGTATGTGCTGCTGTGTCCAGGTTTAGTTATTTAACCTAGGCCTCTGTAGGGACTTGAACCAGAATATGTTTATGTCATTTCAGGATTTGCTAACATTTGGGGATGTGTCTATAAATTTCACTCAAGAGGAATGGGAGTGGCTGAATGATGCTCAAAGAGATTTGTACAGGAAGGTGACGTTGGAGAACTACAGGAGCCTTGTGTCGCTGGGTAAGGCAGTCTCTGCAGAATTCTAACTCTGAATGGGGCTGTGTTCTGGAAAATATCTCTGAGATGGTGAGTGGGAATGAGCTGGGTGCCTCTGTTGGGAAAGGCCCAGTCATCATCAGTGCCTTTGGAGTAGGTTTTGTTAAAGCATCTTGTTCATATAGAACATCGTTCTCAACCTTCCAAATGCTTCCCTTTTTATTAAAATTTTTAAAAATTACATCTCTCTTTGTGTGTGTGTGTGTGTGTGTGTGTGTGTGTGTGTGTGTGGTATATGAGTGTGTGTATGAATGTGTGTGTGCATGCATGTGTGTTGGGGAATTGTTTGCACATGCCACAGTGTGTGTGTGGAGGTCAGAGGGCAACTCTGTGGAGTCAATTCTCCCCCTCCACTTTTACAGGGGTTCTAAGGATGGAACTTAGGTCACCAGACTTACACAGGAAGCACTTTTCCCATTGAGCCATTTTATTGGCCTGATTTCTCTTTCTTATGTCCATATAGTGAAACATGCCTGTAGTTCCATGTGCTCAGAGGGCTGGTGTATTAGTCAGGGTTCTCTAGAGCAGTGCTTCTTAGCCTTCCTAACGCTGTGACCCTTTATACAGTTCCTCATGTTGTGACCCTCAACTGTAAATTATTTTCATTGCTATTTCATAACAGTAGTTTTATGAATTGTTTGAACTTTATGAATTTATTAATTTTATGAAGTTATGAATTGTAATCTAAATATGTATTTTCTGATGGTCTTAGGTGAGCCCTATAAAAGTGTCATTCAATCCCAAAGTGGTTGCAACCCACAGGTTGAGAACCACTGCTCTACAGGATCAAAACTGATAGGATGAGTATAAATATATATATTGATAATATACATTATATATTACTATATATTATACATAATTATATAATATGTAAGTACATTTAAATAAATATATTTCTATATTTATACTCATATGTATATGTAAACACACACATGTAATGGGATTTATTAGAATGGCTTACAGCCTGTGGTCTAGCTAGCCCAACAATGGCTGTCTACCAACAGAAGGCCCAAGAATACAGTAGTTGTTCAGCCTGTGAGCCTGGATGTTTCACCTGGTCTTCCCTATACACCAGAATCCCAAAGAAGTAGGCTCCAATGCCAGTGAGAAAGATCCAGATTCAAAGAGGGTCTTAGACCAGGTGGTGGCAGTGCATGCCTTTAATTCCAGCACTTGGGAGGCAGAGGCAAGTGGATCTTTGAGTTCAAAGCCAGCCTGTTCTACATAATGACTTCCAGGACAGCCAGGACTACACAGAGAAACCCTTGAAACCAATTAAAAAAAAAAAAAAGAATATTTCCCATCTTCCTCAGCTTCCACCTGTAAAACTTGACGTTCCTGATGAGCAGGAACCTTGATTTGATCTCTGAGAGTGGCTAATTCCTCTTCTGTTTCTTGGAAACAGGAATCTCTGTTTTTAAACCAGCTGTGATCTCATTACTGGAACAAGGAAAAGACCCCTGCATGGTGCAGAAGGAGATACAAAGAGACACATGTCCTGGTGAGTGGGAATGAGCTGGGTGCCTCTGTCGGGAAAGGCCCAGTCATCATCAGTGCCTTTGGATTAGGTTTTGTTAAAGCATCTTGTTCATATAGAGCATCATTCTCAACCTGCACAGCCCTTTATACAGTTCCTTGTTGTAACTAAAAATGGTGTTAGACTAAACATTGTTTATTATTTATTATTAGTCCTATGATTATTACAACAATATTATTTAAACTGCTACCACAATCAAATAAGACACAGATACCTTTTAGATTTTAATATTGCCTTATTCCCTTGGGCCAGGCAGATATTTCTATCTATGCTATCTCAGTAACTCACCATCCTCCTCCCAGCCTTAACCCAACCATAAAACTATTTTTGTTGCTACCTCATAACTGTGATTTTGCTGCTGTTATGAATCATAAGATAAATATCTGCTTTCTGATGATCTTTGACCCCAAAGGGTGTTGTGACCTCTAGGTTGAGAGCCACTGATGGAGAGGGAGATCTGTTGTGCCAAGCTCCTGGTTTACAGTGAGTGAGTTATTAGGTACAAAGCCTGTGGCAGTAGAAAAAGAAAACAGCAAGCTGTAGAAATATGTTATAGCAGCAGGTCAGATGCTCACCCTGACAGCAGAAGCCTGGGAACCAAAATGGTCCACGGGGCCTTCTGATTGACAGAGAGGGTTCCAGGCAGATCACCTCCCACAGTGAGACTTTCTGGTTGGCTGTAAGGACACAGTGTTTTCTCTCTTGCAAATTTCTCTTCTTCTATTTTCAAGGACGTGGTGTTTTCCTTTTTTAGGATTCATTTTTATTTTATGTATATGAGTGTTTTGTACACCACATGCAATGCCTGCAGAGTCCAGAAGAGGGAGCCAGATGCCTGAATCTGGATTTACTGAGTTTTAAGAGCCCATGTGTATGCTGGGAACTGAACCTGGGACCTTTGTAAGAGCAGCATGTGCACTTACCTGCTGAACCATCTTTCTAGCACCATGGATATGGTGTTCCTATTGGAGGCTATTCTGGTGGGGTTAAAAACACACGGGGTTGCACAGGGATGGTTGGAAAGTACAGCCATCCCCAGACAAAGGGTCCTGGGGGACACTCTAAGAATGCATGCTTGAGTCTGAAGTGGGTGGACTAACTGTTCATCTGGAGTTAGCTTCTCATTGAATTTACACAGCACATGACAATTCTCTGAAAGATTTATTCATTCTTATTGTATGTGTGTGTGTTTTGCCTGCATATATGAGCATGTGTGCCATGCTCACAGAAGCCAGAAGAGGGCACCAGAACTGTAGTTACAGCTGGTTGTTAGCCACCATGTAGTTGCTTGGAATCAAACCCAGTCTCTTGGAAGAGCAGCAAGTGCTCTTAACCACTGAGCCATCTCCCCCGGCCAGCAAATGACATTTTAAAGACTGGATGTAATATATATCCTATTATCAAAGCTGGAAGAAACACCGAGCATAAGCCCTGAATTACTCTCTCTGCACACTTTACAAGTTACCTTCATTTCCAATAACTCATTTCCTTTTCTCTGCATCCAAATGAGTCCTTGTCCTTTTGTCTTTTGGTTTGGCACAGGTTGGTCCATTGCATTAAAAAAGAAGAAAAAGGAAAAAAAAAAAAAAACTAGACTCATTGTTTCTTTTCAATCACTCATTCCTTTTAGACTGAGTTCCTTTTAACTCTTTCACTGAGTTGCTTTGAGCACAACATCATAGTTAACCCCATGAGTTATTTGCAAATTTATAAACTGTTGGAGAAAAAAAAAAAGAAAGCACTCTTCAAACTTATTTTCAAGTTTAGGTGATTCCAGAATGGTAACATGAAATAATCAGAATAACATGGGTTGGTAGGAGAGAGGAGTATGGTTGGAGATCTAAGAATTCCAGGGCTGGTAGAGTGGGTTGATCACTGGCACTGCATAAACCTGCCATCATGGTGCACACCTATAATCCCAGCACTGGGGAGGCAAAGGCAGGAGGATCAGGAGTCAAAGGTCATCCTCAGACAAGGCTGGGCTTTAGGACATTCTGTCTTAAAAGAGAAACAGAGAGATTGGAAAAGGGTAGAGGGAAACAGGGAGAGAGAGATCATGAGTATAGAATGCAGTTTGCAACTGACCTGAAAGAAAGTCTGAATTAGAGACACTGTGAGTAAATGGTACTGCTCTCCTAAGAGGCTGACAGGTGACACCCAGTGCTGAGGCCCTGTGGGGAAGCAGATGTCTGATAGTTTTCCCAGAATCCTCTGTAGTAAATAGTCTCTATAGTTTCTTTGAATGAGTTTTATGTATTTGTATTTGTCTGGTAGTTACTTTTTTATTTAAGTTGCCAAATTTATTTCCATACACTTGAGCAAAGTGATCTTATAACTTTTTTGTATCTATGAGAGTTGGCGATTTTAATTTCTTATTTTATATACTTGTCATTTGGAAGTGATGTGTTTTATATACACATCACATTGGAAGTGATGTGTTAGGCTGCTCTTCATAAATCTGTGTTATTTTTCAAGATTCAACACATATTTTTTGTGTGTGTTCCTATTCTCTTTTTCAATTCTCTGTTTTTCGCTTTTTTTTTCTTTCCTTCTGATTTTATCATTTACTATGGTCTCCACATTGCTGTAGGGGTGGCTTAGCCTGCTGATCTCATCCTCTCTAACTTGGTGATAACATTGACAAGGGCTGTGAGATTTCCTCTGTGTATCCTCAGCTGTCTCCTGTAGATTCTGATAGCTCTTGAGTTTTCTTACTGCTCTTTTCTATAGTTTTGAATTTCCCTTTCACTTGAGTTGTTTAAAAGATCATTTTCTTGTTTCATTGGTCAGATTGTTTTATTGTACATATATTAGGATATATTTATAGACAGTAAACTGCATTAATAAAAATCATACAATTTGAGGAATTTTGACACATGTTACTTTAAACTGAAGTTTTGTTGTTGTTTTTCGAGACAGAGTTTCTCTGTGTAGCTTTGGCTGTTCCAGACTTGCTTTGTAGACCAGTCTGACCTCTAATTCACATAGATCTGTGTGCCTCTGCCTCTGGGATTATAGGTATGCACCACTGCACCTGGCTAAACTAAGTTTTGACATCATGTACTACTGTTTACAAAATTGCTTTGACTATTGCAGAGCATTTATATTTTATATAAATTTTAGAATGAAAATGAGAATTTTTACTCAGAGAGCTTTGTTTGGGATTATGTTTGTCAGTTGAGAAAGAATTGACATGTTAACCTTAAAATCCAACAAGTTTTAATTTTCTCTAATTTGTCATAGGAATATTTTATAATGCAGTCTAGTAGTTTTTCCTTTGTTCCTTCCTTTCTGTCTTTTATTTATCTTCTGTCATTTATTTATTTATTTATTTATTTTTGGATTGTTTTTCAAGATAGGGTTTCTCTCTGTGTAGCCCTGGCTGTCCTGAAGCTCACTATGTAGACCAGGCTGGCTTTGAACTCAGAGATCTGTCTGCCTCTGCCCCCACCATTTTGAGGCTTTAAGGTGGTGTTCTTATTGCCTTTTGCATTTTCTTCCTGAAGCTCTGAGGATTTTTTTATGTAATCATGCCATCTGAAGACATGGACAAATTTATTTCTTCCTTTCTGTGCTTTATCTTTTGTTTCCTACTATCTTGCAATGGCTAGCGTTTGCTATATAATGTTGAATGGAGGTAGTAAAAGCATATGTACTTAGATTGTTCCAATCTAAGGAAGATATGTGTTCTGTTTATACCTGTTAAGTTGTTTCAAACTGTAGGGCTTTTGTTAACTACTTAGAAACAGATCCCTTGTTTTAATAAAAATTTTATAATTAACAGTTCAAATACTCATTCTACATCTATTGAGATGATCATATGATTTTTTTGTTTGTTTTTTTCTACTGTTAAGGTAGTGAACAACAGTGATGATTTTCCAATATTAAACCAACTTTCCATTCCTTGGATTAATTACTTTTGATCAAAATTATGCTTCCTATATTTTATATGCTTTCCTATGGTTTGTAATGGTTGGTTAAGGTTTTGCTACGGAATTTGATTTGCTATAGTTTTGTTAAACATTTTGCATTTATATTTAGGCACTGCATTGGTCTGTGGGCTTACTTGTAATTTCTTTATCTGGCTTTGTTATCAAGATAATGCTGGATTTGTGAAAACAAATTCAGGAGTCTTTCACTGTCTTCTCTTTCTGAAAAAGTTTCACAGAATGGTATTTTTTCCTTTTACGTCTTTGGTGTAATCCACTGTTGAAGACATACATAAGAAACAGATTTAATGACTATAGAATTATTTTGGAATATAATTCTTTTTCAACTTTGGAAAAGCCTTCTTTTTCAAGAGACTGTATTTCATATGAGTTGACAACTTATTAACATAAGTTATAAAATTATCTTTTTAGTTGTGTAGAATATGATTAACTCCTTTCAGCTCTGATATTGGCAATTGTTTCTTTTTTAATTTTTCTAAAATGTTTTAAATTTTTTTGTGTGTGTATGTGTATGCATGAGGATGGGCACACACATGTATGTGTGTGGAGGTCAAAGGACAACTCTCGGGAGTTGCTTCTTTCCTTCTATGATGAGCTGGAGATCTGCTTTAGGTCATCAGGCTTAATGGTAAATGCCTCTACACTCTGAGCCATCTTACTGGCCCTCTCATTTTCTTAGTAAGTGCTCTTCATAACCTAATTTTGCCCTTACTTTTTCTAGTCATTGTACCTGCTTTGTTATTTTCTCACTTAATTTGTGTTTTTCTACTTCATGTGGGTTTACATTGGTCTTCTCTTCTGCGGTAGCACCTCAAGGATTTCCTGTGTTCGTTTTGGTTGTTTGTTGTGTAATTATACGTATTTTTAAATTCTAACTATTCTGTAATACTCTGATAGCTAGTACATGTCAGACATTATTATGTCTCTTAAATGTAGTTTCTTTGAGGGTAGAGATCATCTCTCTCTGATTTCAGTCAGTACTTTGAAATTTATTGAGATATGTAGCTTTTGAAAAGGTCTAGCTTATTGAACTATACATGTCCTATATTAAACAACTTTGCAACCTTTGGTTTAATTATTTTTGGTCAAAATTATGCTTACTATATTTTATTGAATTGAAAACCTATTGGATACCATGAATACATATTGGACAGCTGTTGAATGTAGTTATATCAATATAGAGTAGGATATGATAGTTAATTCTGATGAGACCTACTTCATATTTACTGGTTTTTGCCAGGATTTATCACTTTTTAAGACCCTGGTCTCAAAACACACAGGAAGGTAATGTTAGGCCACTGAGATGGCTCATCAGGTAAAGGCACTTACCACCAAGCCTGATGGCCCCAGTTCTATCCTCAGGACTCACATGGTGGAAGGAGAGAACCAGCTTCTGCAAGTTGTCTTTTGACCTCCATACAAATGTCATAACATTCACTTATGTGCACACATTAAATAAATGTAGTTTTAAAGAAGTAATCTTATTTGGGACTAATAAGGGGAAGGCAAATTAAACTCTGTACTAAATCAATAACAGCAAGCAATTTGATAGAAAACTTATGTCTTCATGAAGGCATTGTGGTTTCAGGAATCAACTTAAAATTATATTTAGTTAGAACTTATTACAAAGAAAAAATTTTTTTTCAGAAACACTTTTTCTAGAATGCAAGAGTTAACAATAGAGTTTAATGACTCACCATTAGATCTGGGTATCCAATGGGTACTTTAACTACATTCTTGACATTCTAAAATTGACTTTTAACTTGAGAAGAAGAGAAGATGTTTGAAGACTGTATTATTAATTCAGATATACAATGATAATTATGTATAAAAATAATTAATTAATTTAAAAACATAATTGTGCTTTTTGATGACCTCTTTAATATTTTTTCTTTTATTTTATTACATTTCATGGTTATATATGAGTAATTTAATCAACTAGCTTTTTTTCTTTTTTTTCTGAGACAGAATCTCACTATATATCTCTAGCTGTCCTGGAACTCACTATGTAAATCAGGTGGGTCTCAAACTCAAAGAGAATAGCCTGCCTCTGCCTCCAAAGGGCTGGGATTAAAGGTCTGTGCCCTTGCGCTCATCTTAATCACCTTTCTTAATTTAGTTTTTAAGATGCATTAAGAAATGTTAAATCCTTTAATTTCTTTTGCATTTCACTTTCTCTGAGCACTTTCTTTTTTTACAATGAATGAATTTTAAAACATCTATTTTTTTGGTATCTTTTAGATTGGAAGTATGTATTCAATGGCACTGAATTTTCATTAAAGCAAGGTATTCATGAAGAATCTGCCAAAGGCCTAACAATGGGAAGAAGCCATCTTGGTTACAGCCTTGACTGTCCCAATTTGAAAGAAGACCATGAAAGTGAAGACTGGTTTAGGAACAAGTTGGGAGGTCAGGAGGTGCATTCTAATCAGTTGCTCATTTCTCATAAGGAAGTTCGTGAAGATCAAAGTAATGGGTGTAATCCTTCTTGGCAAACATTTCCTCAGGATGCAATACTAGATATGCCGCAAAGTTTCTCTACCAAAGAAAGAACACACCAGTGTGAGCCCCAAAAGAAAAGTCACCGAAAAAAGTCTGTTGAAGTGAAACATAAGAAGGCCCATGCAGAAAAGAAAATTCTGAAGTGTAATGACTGTGAAAAAGTCTTTAACCAGAGCTCATCCCTTACTCTCCATCAGAGAATTCATACTGGAGAAAAACCCTATGCATGCATTGAATGTGGGAAAGCCTTCAGCCAAAGTGCAAACCTAGCTCAACATAAGCGAATACACACAGGAGAGAAACCTTATGAATGTAAAGAGTGTAGGAAGACCTTCAGCCAGAATGCACACCTTGCTCAGCATCAGAGAGTTCATACTGGAGAAAAACCTTATCAGTGTAAAGAATGTAAAAAAGCCTTCAGCCAGATTGCACACTTGACTCAGCATCAAAGAATTCATACTGGAGAAAGACCTTTTGAATGTATTGAATGTGGAAAAGCTTTTAGTAACGGTTCATTTCTTGCTCAGCATCAGAGAATTCATACCGGAGAGAAACCTTATATGTGTAATGTGTGTGGAAAAGCTTTTAGTCACCGTGGATACCTAATTGTACATCAAAGAATTCATACTGGAGAGAGACCCTATGAATGTAAGGAATGTAGGAAATCTTTCAGCCAGTATGCACACCTTTCTCAACATCAGAGAGTCCATACTGGAGAAAAACCTTATGAATGTAAAGTATGTAGGAAAGCGTTTAGCCAGATTGCTTACCTTGATCAACATCAGAGGGTTCATACTGGAGAGAAACCCTATGAATGTGCTGAATGTAAAAAGGCCTTCAGTAATAGTTCATCTCTTACACAGCATCAGAGAAGTCACACTGGAGAGAAACCCTATATGTGTAAGGAATGTAGGAAAACTTTTAGCCAAAATGCAGGCCTTGCTCAACATCAAAGAATTCATACTGGAGAGAAACCATATGAATGCAATATCTGTGGGAAAGCCTTTAGTTACAGTGGATCTCTTACCCTGCATCAGAGAATCCATACTGGAGAGAGACCTTATGAATGTAAAGACTGCAGGAAATCTTTCAGGCAACGTGCACACCTTGCTCATCACAAGAAAGTCCATACTATGGAGTCATTCTTGTCCCTTTCCTCTCCATCATCCTCTACATCCAGTCAGTTGCCAAGAGCTATAGTTTGATCTCCTAAATATGATCCAAATTTGACCCATTAGAACCATTTATGTTTCATTATCCTTGTCTTCTACATGTTAATCTGTGTTATGTGGAATATTGAAATGGCTTTCCAGTGTATTCACTTATGCCTCTGTCAGTTTCCACACTTCAGCAAAACCTAAAAAAATCAACAACAAATTTTGGTCATATTATCTATCCCTCATTAAGTAAGATTTCTTACTGATACCCAGAAATTTGTAGGGAAAAAGCACACAGTCCTTAAAGTAACCTAACAGGCCACCTTGGCCCTAGAACCTTGTTTCAAACTACCTTTTAAAACCTTCATGTCAATATTCACCACTCTCCCTTTTTTGATACATACAGAATTAAAATAGATCTAGGCTTCATCCTTGCTCTTTTATCTTCTATCCCTAATTTTTAGGAGAGCATTTGGTCCTTTGTAACCTTCAGTCTTATTTATATTATGGTACCAATAATGGCTCTACCTCAAAAGTAATTGGGGCAAGTAAATAATGCATGTAAGTTTCTTAGCAGAGTGCTTAGCATAAAATAGTATTAATCTAAAATAAAAATATGGTGATATACAAAGAAGAGTTGGTTATTTTAGTCATAAGAAGCAAAAACACAGACCTGAGACATAAGATTTTAAAAATGAGAAATACTAAAGTTGGAAACAGGTGTAGCTCAGTTTATAAAGTGCTTACTTAGCATGCTCAAAGCCCTGAGTTCAATCCCCAGTGCCATGTGAATTAGGCATAGAAGTTCAAGGTTTTCCTTGGCTACATAGTAAATTCAAGGCCAGCCTGGGCTACATAAAACCCTATTTTAAAAATACATATACTATATGGGTGACATCTAATGCATTTGGCTTGACATTAAACTGATGATAGAGGGAAACATGTTAGCTTCTATTTCAGCATGAATATGTAAATATTACTGGATAAGAAAAATGATTTAATTATTCAAGTTCTATGAATCCACACTTGCTTTTCTTTTTAAATAAGCCATCTGAGGTAGCATTTACTGAGATATATTCATTATATTTATGTAAACAAAAGCAAAACATTTAAAAAACAAGGCTGAAAAATCTGGTCAGTAATCAGTGAACTAGAGCACCCACCAAGATGTACTGCAGTTTAGACCTAAAAACACATCTTCAGCCAGGTGGTGACAGCGCAGGCCTCGAATCCTAGTAATCCTAGTGCTCAGGGAGGCAGAGGCAGGGCGATATCTGTGAGATCAAGGCCAGCCTGGTCTGTAGAGTGAGTTCAGGACAGCCAAGGCTACACAGACAAACCCTGTCTTAAAAAAAAAAAACAAAAAACCACAAAACAAAGCACATCTCCACTCATTTTTTTTTTTTAAGATTGTGTGTGTGCACGTGTGTTTGCAAATGCACATGTGCTTTTGTGCCTGAGCCAGAAGACTCACCTGGAACTGGAGTTAGACCCGTTGATGAACCACACAGTATGGTTGCTGTGATCTTAACCACTGAGTCATCTCTAGCCCTACATCTCAGTTAATGCAAGAGAATTCAAGTCTCATGAGATGTTTTCTGGCCAGAATGGAATGAACTTAGAAACAAATAACAGAAAGATAACCCAAATTTGAATTAGACTAGCATACTTTTCAGGAACTCAGTTCAAAGAAGAACTCAAAAGGGGAAATAGAAAATACTTGGAACTGAGTCAGCTGAGAACCTAGCAAATAGGAATTTGTTGGATATAGCTCATGTGGTACTTAAAACTACAACAGCATCTCACACTTGTTTGAAAGATTTCAAATCAACTTCAGTTTGCACCTGAACAAATTAGAAAGGAAGAGAAATAAAGCCCATAGCCTAAGACTAGACACTAGGGATTTGCAGAGATGGCTCAGTTGTTAAAGAAAGAATAGGAAGTACAGAAAGAAGGCTCAGAGTATGTCTTGATGACAGAGAACCAGCTTAGTATGTATGAGGGAGGCCCTCCCTAGGTTCAATCTCCAACACCTTCCCCCTCAATTTTGAATGAAAATCAAATAGAAAAATCTAAAGAAAAGCTTATTTTTTGAGAATATTCTTAAAACTAACAAACTATTCATATGCATATATTGGCAGTGTCTGGGATTATAACAGGCGCCTACAACTCCATTTGCTAAAAAGCATTGACTCCATACTTACTCCCACGAGAACCTGTAAAAGGTGCCCAGAAGTCTCTAGTTATTAGCCTAAGCCTTGGTCACTTTGGATTCTAGGAACAACAGTTTTATGGGGCTTGGGAAATGGCTCAGTAAGTAAAGTGCCTTCCATGACCCACATCAAAGCCTGGTACGGCAGTGTGCCAGTCTATAACCACAGCACTAAAAGAGCAGAGATAGGCAGATCTTATCAACTTAGCCTATCTAAATCGATGAGCTCCAAGTTCAGTGAGAGACTATTTGTCAAAACACAAGGTGACTGGCCATCAGTGTGGCTCAGCTCATAACACCTCTTGCTGCCCTAGCCTGGTGACCTGAATTCAAGCCCCAGAACCTATGGAAAGGTGGTAGCAGAGAATCTACTTCCCACAGTTGTCCTCTGTCCTCCATATGTGCATCATAGCACATTTCCTTCACACCATGCATTCATGCATGCATATAGTAATCTTTTTTAAAAGTGGAGCACAATTGAGATCACTTGACATCAACCTCAAACACATTTTCCCTCTGGTACACATATACTTCCTCTACACACACACAAACACACACACATTTCTGACAGGATGAAAATTAACCCCATATGATGCTGAGGTTGTACTCTGGATCAAGAATAATCAGCTTAAGTGCTACCAAGCTGTAACTCCAGCTTCCCCTTAGCATCCCAGTCTATATGATCTCCATTGAAAGAATTCAGATAAGACACAAACAACATAGTGTAGATAATAGGTGTTTATTAAAAGGTAAAGTACAGCATTTTCAAAGGGACCATTGTGAGTGAACGTGGACAGTAGCCACAGAAATCTAGGCAGACTTTTTTTTTAAAAAAAATACTATTTCTATTGAAAGTTTTCCTCAGGAGAACTTTACTACCTGGGTGATAGACAGGCCCATTTAGATTAATTATTTTTTTTCTTTCTTTTGCTGCTGTTGTTATTTGTTTGTTTGTTTTTTGAGACAGGACTTCTCTGTGTAGCCTTGGCTGTCCTGGACTCGCTTTGTAGACTAGGCTGTCCTCGAACTCACAGAGCTCCACCTGTCTCTGCCTCCCCAAGTGCTGGGCTTACAGGCCTGTGCCACTGTGCCCAGTTTTGTATTAACACTTAGGGGAGAAAACACAATGGTATATTTTTGTTCCTTACCAGCAATTCTGGGGAATTCAGAATGTCATGTCTTTTAGGGCCAGAGATAGGACTCCAATCCCACTGTTTGGATTAATAATCAGAGTACTGCATTTTGTTTCCTGGTTGCTGCTACTGATGGATAGGTTCACCTTCAACAACTTCAAGCCTGCTAATGCCTAACTAGCTACCTAATATTATAGGGACAACATTGCTTCTTCAAGTGATAATTATGCTAATTTCTAGGAACCACCCTGCAGAGCCATGTTGGGCTTTCCTGGGGAGATGCAACATCCATCACACTAACCCCTATACACACACCACACCCCTACTCTTCCCAAAAAGGGAACCCACTACAGACCAAAGTAATGATTGCATCAAAGTCCAACTTGGTAAACCAATGAGGGTTTTTTTAATTTTATTTTTATTAATTACAGTTTATTTACTTTGTATCTCAGCTGTAGCCCCGTCCCCCAGCCCCTCCCAATTCCATTCTCCCTCCCTCTTCTCCTCCCTCAGTCCAATGATAGGGGAGGTCCTCCTCTCCTTTCATCTGACCCTAGTCTATCAGGTCTCTACAGGACTGGCTGTATTGTCTTCCTTTGTGGCCTGGTAAGGCTGCTCCCCCCTCAGGTTGAGGTGATCACAGAGTCAGCTCCTGACTTCATGTCAGAAACAGTTCCTGTTCCTATTACTGGGGAACCCTCTTGGACACTGCACTGCCATGGGCTACATCTGTGCAGGAGATCTAGGTTATCTCCATGAATGGTCCTTGTTTGGAGTATCAGTCTCAGAAAAGACCCCTGTGCCCAGATCTTTTGGTTCTGTAGGTATATTAGTGTTTTGTATACCTAGTGCTGAGAAGCCAGGAGGGGGTATTAGATCCCCTGAAACTAGAGGGGATAGAAACTAGAGTTATAGATGATTTTGAGCCACCAGGAGGGTGCTGGGAATCTCTCCAGCCCCACAATGAGTTTTTATTGGAGTTCTAACAGGAGTATGGATGAGGGGTTACTTAAAAGAGTAGGGATCACGACATGGGTGCTACACTATCAGACCTAACCTAGGTTCTGGGGGATCGAATTGCAGTTTCCAGGCTTTTGTGGAAAGTGCTTTACCAGAGTTATTGCCCCAGCCTTGTTGATTTCATTTGTATGTGTTTGGGTGGCTTTGCCTGCATGTTTGTCTGTATACAACATACACCTGTGTGCCTTGTACCTTTGGAGGCCAGAAGATGCCGTCATATTCTTTAGAACTACAGTTGCAGCTATCAGCCACCACATGGACACTGGGAACTGAAGCTGGATCTTTTGCAAGAGTACCAAGTGCTCTTAATCACAGAGCCATCTCATCTCTCCAGGCCTCTTCTTTTTGTTGTTTTTGTTTTGTCAGCTAGGAACAATCTATGCAGTAGTCCAGGCTAGTTTTAAACTCATAATGATCTGCCATTATGCCAACTTCTGGCATTTGAGTTCTGGGATTGAAGGCATGTACTATGCCTGGCCCCACTTTTCCTTTTTGCGAATGACTCTCAGTGAATCTGGAGCTAACCTTTTCAGCTATTTTATCTGACCAGCAGGAACCCCCCAGATCCCCATGTCTCTACCTCTCAGAACTGGGGTTACATATATGTGCTTCCATGCCTGACTTTTACATGCCTGCTGGAGATCTGAATCTAGGTCTTCATGCTTGAGTTTGGAGAGGGGTGTGCCATGCAGATAGCTTAACCACCTGTGAGACTGCTAAACACTTTTTTGGAAAAGGTATGCGGGTAGCTCTAGCCAAGCAGGGATCCTGGTTGCTAAGCCATCCCAGTGCTTACATGCTTCAGATCTATCTCTCCTTCTCCTTCTATTGGCCCCTTAACTTTATTTAACTTGCACCTCTATAACTCAGTTTATGTCCATTTGAGATTATGTGTTCTTGGAACTGACCACTTTATTATAACTTTTTTTTTTCATTAGTAATTGAACCCAGGGCCTCACCACATGCTAGGCAATTACTCTATAATAATTTTTATCCCTTAGTCCTTGGTTTCAGCTTTTTGAGTGCTTATACCACTATACCTCCTAACACACAACACACACACACACACACAGACACACACACACACCACATTTTACATTTGATTGATGCATTTAAGGTGTATTGCTGGTAGTTCAATCTTATATACTTTTTAAAAGAGTTCATTTTAGTGTGTGTGTGCATGCGTGCGCGCACGTGCGTCTGTGTGTGCATGCTTGTGTGTGCACACAAGTGTATGAGGACAAACTGAAGGAATTGGTTATCTCTTTTCACCATGTGGGTCCAAGGGATTGAACTCAGGTCCATCAGAGTCATTTGAGGAGTCTCAGTTGAGGAATTGCCCAAATCAAACCTTGGGCATGTCTGTGGGGGTTTGTCTTGATTGTAAATTGAGGTCTGTGGGTACCACCATTCTCTAGGCAGGTTGTCCTAAGGTATATGTGGTACCTAGCTAAGCATGAGCCTGAGAACCAGCCAGGAAACAGCCAGTTTCTGCCTTTCAGGTTCCTACCCTGACTTCTCAGTGATGGACTGTGCCTCAGGGGTGTAATCTAAAAAAAGTCTTCCTTCCTGAGTTGTTTTTAGTCAGTGTTTTATCACAGCAAACAGCATAGTAGAATACATGTTGTCTACTAGTGAGCCACATCCCAGATGACATCTTCCAAGGGATACTGTTGATGTGGAGCTTCTCAGCAGATACAAGAGGACATAACAAAGCATAAAGATTTGAGCAGTGGTGAGGGGTGTAGAAAGGGCAAGAGAAAAGCCTGCCTTTCTTTGAGTCTTCTCTGTGCTACTCTTCATCCATTTGCTGCAGTGATTTTATTTTACATATCAAAAATTCAACATTTCAACATCATGTCAGCTACCTTTACCTTGCTTCTGAGTTTAACTTCTCTAAGTTTTGTTCATTTGTTCTTTACTTGTATTAGACACTTTATTGCTGAAACAAAATCCTTGAGCAAAACAAGGTACAATTTATTTTGGTTTTAGTCCTTCATAGAAGGGTGAGCGGAGCAGGCAGGGCAGAGCTCTCACCTGGTAATCAGAAAAGAGATGGGAAAAGGGAGGAATAGAGAAGGTTCTGGTAAAGCTCTCCAATGTATGAGTCATCGTGAGATGTCATAAAAAGATACTACAGACTGGTTGACTTAAAAGAGGAGGGGGAAGGAGAAATGGCTCAGCAGATTGGAGCACTTATTAATTGCAGAGGTTTAATTTCTAGAACCCACATGGTAAATCACAACCATAACTCCAGTTCAGGGAATCCGATTCCTTCTACTGGCCTCTGAGCACCAGGCATAAATGCAGGCAAAACTTTCATACACATAAAATATTTTAAACCTTTTAATTTTTTTATTTATTCTTCTCTCATACATTACAACCTGACTGAAGCTTCCACCTCCCTCCACTCCTCCGAGTCATGCCTCCCCCACCCTCCCACATCCCTTCTCTCTAGATACACTGCTCCTGTTTCCCTTCAGAAATGAGCAGGCCTCTCAGGGATATCAACCGAATATGACCTAACAAGATGCAATAGGACTAGACACACTCATATCAGGGGCTGGGCAAGGTAACCCAGTAGGAGAACAAGAATCTCAAGAGCAGGAAAAAGAGTCAGAGATATTCCACCTCTCACTGTTAGGAGTCCCACAAAAACCACTACACAGCCACAACATAATTGCAGAGGGCCTAGCATGGATCTACGCAAGCTCCTTGATTGCCACTTCAGTCTCTATGAGCCCTTATGAGTCCCACTTAGTTGATTCTATGGGCCATGTTCTCCTGTCAACTCCTCTGGCTCCTACAATCCATCCTCACCATTTTCTAAAAGTGGGGATCCTCAAGCTCCACCTAATGTTTAGCTGTGGGTCTCTGCCATTTGCGCCCATATATTCATCCATATAAAATAAAACTTTAAATTTTTCTGTGTAGCCTTGGTAGACCAGGTAAGATCTGCCTGCCTCTGCTTCCCTGAGTGCTGGGATTACAGGCATGTGCCACTGCACCCAGCCCCCCACCACCACCAAAAAAAAGTTCTTAGAGTATGGGACAAGAGTCAGCCCCCCAAAACACCCCCATGCCCTAGTTCCTTCAGTAAGGCCTCACCTAAAATTCCCAGAGCCTCCTGCCAGCTGAGGATGATGAATCTATAGTGGACATTTTATATTGAAACTACAACATTTGTGGTCAAAATTAGAACCATGTGATCAAATAATATAAATGTTTCTTAAAAGAAATAGGTATTCTCTAGCCAGATATAGTGGCACTTACCTTTAATCCCAGCACCCAGGAAGCAGAAGCAGGTAGATCTTTGTGAGTTCAAGCCTAGCATTGTCTGCAGATGGAATTCCAGGACAGGGCTACACAGAGAAGCCTTGTCTTGAAAAACAAACAAACAAAACAACCCCCCAAAACAAACAAAAAACAACAAAACAAGAAGAAACGAAACAGGTATTCTCCTAAATAGGATTTGCAGAAGGAAAACTCGTAAAAAGAGCCTGATTGTATATACTTTAATCACAGAAAAGAACTCAGACTTCATTTTTCATTTCTTTTATAACTTACACAAGCTGGAAAGAAGGACAGAAAAATACATTGAATGTGCTGGACAGCCCATAGGAAAACATCCAGTACTTAACTGAGTTTTTCCATGTATTAACCAGTTTGAGCTGCCATGACACTGTATCACAGGCTGACTTAAGAGAAGTTAAATTCTTACAGTTCCTCCATAGGCTGGAACTCCAAGGTCAAGGTTTCAAACTGGTCAGGTTTGGTGAGGGCTTTTTCTTGGTTTGCAGATGTCTCCCTGTGTTCTCACATGAGACAGAAACAGATCAAGCCCTTTGGTGTCTTTGATCAATAAACATAACAAAAAGGCCCACCTACAACATGACCTCAGTAATCTCATTTCCAAATATCACATTGAGAGTTTAGGGCTTCAACATTTGAGTTTGGGGGTGACACAAATATTCAGAACATAAAATCACAAACACATATCTCAATAGTTACTTTTTGTATGCCAACTAGCATTATTGTATGGAAACACTGTTTACTTATATAAATATAGACAATTTATTTTCAAATAAAAAAGTAAAAAAAAAAAAACATCCCCCTGCTCTGATGTTCCTCACTCTTTAGTATCTCCTGAGCAATCCCCAGCCTGTCAGAGTCATACTAAATTTTCAGTGTATCTTCATATGCATGGAGGCAATGTGGTATTAACTACTGCTCCACACCCTCTGTAAATACCATTTTTAACCACCTAAAGCTCACTCCTTTTTTTTTTTCTTACTGCAACACATATCTGTCAGGAGAAAGAAGCACCCTGTTTTCTGTTTGGTCTGTTAGACTCCACACTATTTTCCTGGGACCTCAACTCAGGCTCAAAGCATAATCCAGAGAAACAGAATTTGCAGTTCCATTTCATTTCATGTATCCAGTGAAATGTCCTCAAAGCTACACTGGAAATAAAATGCCAACTGAAAAGCACCTTCACTTACAAACCCTGATCCAGTATTCTCATCATACCTCAGCTGATTTCAGATCTTCATTTCAAAATCCATCAACTACTTTTGTTCTTTGGCTTTCAAAGGGAGAATACCATAAAATGGCCCCATATACACAAAATAGGTTATGGGCAGATAGTTTCTCAAATTAATGATTTCTGATTTACTATTTTTCAGCATTATGATGGTGAAGAAGTCATATCCATTCAGTTAAAAATTATGTCAAATTGTGATCTTTCCCTAGGCTAATAATACGCAGTATGATAACTCACAAGATGTTAGGCAGCAGGATCAAGTCATAGCTTCAAAGAAGCCACACAATCAGGAAAGTGAGCAATTGGGACTCCACATTAGACTGTGTGGCTAAACAATCACATCTGGTAGGTTAGATATATTAAACATGTATTTGTTTCAAATGTTTCAACTAATGACAAGTTTATTGGGACACAGATCCATCGTAAGTCAAGAACACTTCCACACAATCTCCACGAACACTTCTTTGATATCCTTTTTAGTTTTGGCAGATTTAGCAACAACTTTAGGATTTTTCCTCTGAATGTGTGCTCTGATGTCGAATCAGAGATGAGCTCCGACTATATGCCTTACCACATGTGCTACATTCATATGGTTTCTCTGAAGAATGACTTCTTTGATGTCGAATAAGGTCCGAGCCACTACTGAATGCTTTCCCACATTCATTACATTCATAGGGTTTCTCCCCAGTATGACTTCTCTCATGTAGAATGAGGGATATGCGCTGAGTAAAGGACTTTTTACATGTTTTGCATGCATAAGGCTTCTCTCCAGTGTGAATTCTTTCATGCTGCACAAGATGAGCACCCTGGCTGAAGGCTTTCCCACACTGCTCACATTCATAAGGTCTGTCTTCGCTGTGAATTCTCTTATGTCGGGTAAGAGATATCCGATGACTGAATGCTTTCCCACATTCTTCACACTGATAAGGCTTTTCTCCAGTATGAATTCTTTGATGTTCAGTAAGAAATGACTGGCGACCAAAAACTTTACTACATTTATCGCACTTGAAAGGTTTTTCTTCTGAATGAATGTTCAGATGTACTTTAAGGTTTTTAATTCCACCAAACATCTTTCCACATTCTTTGCATGCAATGAGTTTCTTTTTCCTTTTATGAATTTTCTGGTGTTGAATAAGGGATGAATGCCGACTCCAGACTTTCTCACATTTATTGCACTTATACTGCTTTTCCCCATTATGAGTTCTTAAGTGCAGAATAAGAGTCGAAGGACGTCTAAAGTCTTTCTGACATTTATCACATTTGTAGCGTTTCCCTGAAGTGTGAATTCTCTGATGAAGCATTAAGGATGAGACCCTACTAAAGGACTTCCCACATTTCCTACACGTAAAAGGATTTTCTAAATGGTGAGTTCTCTTCCTGAGACTCTGAATTAAGGCCTTCTTACTTTCATGAGTTTTCTTTCCAATACAAATTCTTTTATGTACAAGGACTTGCTTCTTTTTGAAGCCACTCCCATATTTATTGTATTTTTGTATTTTCTTTCTACTGTGAATTCTCTTATGAAGCAAAAGGGATGACATCCGGCTGAAGGCTTTTCCACATTTTCTGCACTGGTAGATACTCTCAACAATGTGATTATTATGGTGTACACTGAGAGGTGGGCATGAACCTGAGGACTTCCCGTTGTAAAAATTTTCCTTTCTATTATGAATTCTGCTGTGTATCATAAGAGTTAATTTTTTATTAAAAATTTCCCCACATTTATCACATTCATAGTTTTTATTCCGATTGTGCATGCTCTGATGAAGGATAAGGGATAAGATCTGCCTGAAAACTTGTCCACAATTACTGCATTCATAAGACCTCTCTCCAGTGTGAAAGTCTTGATGAAGTTTAAGGGATAAACGCCGAAAAAAGGTTTTTCCACAATCATTACACTTTAAAGACTTCTTGTCTGAATGTTCTTTCTTGGGTTTTCCTGGGAATGAAGTTTTGTCACGCTTTATCTTCCCTGTGGGAACATTTTGTTGTGAAGAAACTGGTTTCTTACAGATGCTTTGCCCAGATTTGTTACACTGATTTGAAGGTAACTTCTTGGTATCACACTTAGATCCTGATTCTGAAAGACAGAATTAGTTCTTCTAATACAAGAAATAAAGCTTGTATAATAAAAAGGGAGCCATTAAATTAGTGATTATAACAACTCATGCTAACAAGAACAATGTCTTACTATATAGTCTCCATTACTATACTAAGATCTTGTGATAATTACTTTAATCATCAATGTGACAAAATCCAGAATCATCTAGGAAGGAGGGTCTCTGAGAATGTCCTAACTACCTTAATCCATGGTAGGCAGCACCATTACCTGGGCTTGGGGTTCCAGAGTAAATAAAAATGAGAAATCCAGCTGAGCAATGCATATATTAATTCATTTCTCTGCTCTTAACTAGATAAAGTGGGTTGCTTCAAGTTCCTGCTGCCTTAACTTTCCCTCAATGGAGTATAACCTAGAATTATGAACCAATAAATCCTTTCTCCTTTAAGTTCCTTTTTTTCTGGGTGTTTAATCACAGCAACTGGAGACAGGGCTTTCCAGAAATGTTGTAAATGAAATTCAGGAAAGTTTTGAGTTTGAAAGTGAATAAATCAAGTTTTTATGTATGTGATATATTTTATGCCATATACCACATTTAACTTCATAGATTGTTCATTAGTTAATTACATTTTACTATATGAAATGTCCATAAAAGGAGGAATATTTCCATGGAAATGCTAAGTGTTACATGAGAATAAAGTAGAAATAGAAATTAACTGTAAATGGTAAGAGAGGTATTACCTGTGTGATGAAAATCATCTAAAACTGGATTATGTTGACATCAAACTTTGTAAATTTGTAGAAAAAAACAGATTGCACTCTATTTTTTTTTTTAAGAATAAGCTTACTATATTTCTTTCTTTTTCATGACAGGGTTTCTCAGTGTATCCCTGGTTGTCCTGAAACTTGCTCTGTAATCCAGGCTGGCCTAGAACTCACAGAGATCCACTGGCCTCTGCCTCACGAGTACTGAGATTAAAGGCATCTGCTTGGCTGGATTATACTTTCAAACTGAATGATCACCGCTGAAAAGTTATAAATTCTAAAAGCATATTCTTGAATATCAAATCCTTAAAACCACAAATACACTAACAATTAAGACTGAGTAGACATTTAAAACTATAAAAACTTTAAGCTTAGAGAAATGGGGTGAAACTCTAAGAAAAAAAGTAACATATTAAGCTAAAGAGAATGAATCTATTATTTAGTAAAATGGTCAAAATGGAGCAGAACACATTGGTCCAAAATGGCTCAAAATAATTTCTTGTGCTGATAAATGTGGTTGGTGTTATATCTGTAATCCTAGCAATTAGGAGGCTGAGGCAGGAAGATCCTGAATTCAAAGTCAGCTCAGCATACACGGTGAGCTGCAAATGAACAGAACAAAACACTATCTCAAAAAATTTTTAAAAAGTATCTTTAAAAGAATTTTTTTCTAAATAATAAAGTACTTACAAAGTAGATTGACTATCGACCTTAGTTTATTGGGCCACAATCAACACAGCATATGCTTTAGAACTGTGCTATCCATCATTGTAGCAATTAGTCATATGTACTGATTGGGTACGTAAAATATGGCTGGTATGATGTGGAATATGCTATGTGAGTATAAAATAAACATACACCAAATTATGGATGAAGGGTTATAGCCAGCCTGAACATGGCAAACATGGCTTTGGCCCTTCCCTCATTCCCTCTTTCTTGTAAACTGTTAGATTAACATGCCTACAGCTAGCCATTAAGGTCTGTTTCCTTATTTGGCCCCTTATGTTGGAAGCAAGCAAAAGAAATTTATTCTAAGTACTGTCATTTTGTTTTCAGGACTCCATTTAATCATAGAGAGAAACCAAATTCAAGGTCCTAAGAGAGCTGGGGATTTCCCAATAGCTGAACAGTTTCTGTTATAAGGAGACAGTTGTCTGAGTCCAGCCATTTCAAGGACAACTTCACCATCTTGCTGGCAAAGTCAGTTAAGTTCATGTTCCCAGGCCCAGGAGCCTACTCCTATCCTGACTGATGGAAACTTCCTTGCTCAATCCTTATGTCAAAATATGATTGGACAATGCTACAGGCTACCCTGCTCCCCCTTTCTTTACGGTTTATTTAAAATATGCTGTACAATGTTCCTTCAGGGTCATAGTTCAGCTCCTGAGTCTGTCTTGCAGCCTGAGTACAATAATTTTTGTCACCTGCATTGTCCTGGAGTTTAAGTTATATTGGATTTAAGTGGACCCCATAACAACTTCCTCCTCCTGAGGCTACCAAGGTCCAGCTATCAACATTTTGAAGTCCAGCAATCAAAAGGCCCTTTTGGCTATTTTAACTAACATTCCCAATCAAATTTAAACACCTCATCCTAACACGTGGTTTCCCCCTTGTACCTTTATAAACTGCCTTTGCCTATGGGCACAGCTGTCTCCTCTCTATCCATAGGCACCAATAAAACCAAACAAGGCAAAGTGGCACACACCTGTAATCTCAGCACTGAGGGAGGCAGAGGCAGGCAGATCTCTGTGAGTTGGAGGCCAGCCTAGTATACAAAGCAAGTCCGGGACAGCGAAGGCTACACAGAGAAACCATCTCAGGAAAAAAAAAATCAACAATAACAACAACAAAAATAAACACAAGTTTTCTGGGATTTTTCCTAGACTCCTTCCTGGTTCCAATCCTATTGGTTTTCCTTTAAGTTTTTGTTTTTTATGTATATGTGTGTGTCTGTGTGTGGGCATGTTTATATAAGTGTAGGTACATGAAGAGGGCATGTTGGATCTCCTGGAGCCAGAGTTATGGGTGCCCACCCAATGAAGGTGCTGAGACCCAAACCCAGCTCCTCTGGAATAACAGTAAGCTTTCTTAACCAGTAAGATGTCTCTATAGACACTTATCTTTTTCTTTGTGTCTTCATTTACTGATGACCTCTCCTTTTCTTGTATTGAATATTCCTTCAGTTCATCTCCCTGTTTCCAAGACGGGAATCTAAACCACAGCATATGCTAACGTTAATCCCAGTGATGTCATACAAGCCTGAAGGCCTGAGTTACATCCCTGAAACCTACACAAACTTGGAAGGAGAGACCCATTTCCTCAACATTGTCCTCTGACCTCCATACAAACACTGTGGCATGCACATGCCCATACAATAGAACATAAAACACACACAAATAATAAAAGCATTAAAAAAACAAACTAAAATAAAACAGGATGTATTCAAAATTCTAGAAGGCAGATGAAGGTGTACACAGAACAAGAGAAATTACGAGATAGGGTCAATGTGTTCAACCATGTAAAAATGCCTTAGAGATAGCACATCTAGTAAATGAACTTGCTTCTAAGTCTGAGGACCTTAGCTTGATTTATGGAAAGAGAGAATCAAATCCCATGCATTGTCATCTGATGTTCACAAGGCATCCATGTGCCTATCCACCAAGACACTCTCATGAATGCACACACAGAGTTAAGAAACAAAACAAAACCTTATGCTGGAGATATGACTCAGTGATTAAAACACTTGCCGTATAATCTTAAGAAACAGAATTTGGATTCCCAGAATCCAAGTAAATTATAGGTTGTCACTGTGGCCTGTCTGTAATTCCAGCCTCAGGTTTGTAGATGGGTGATCCCTCGGCAGTGTGGCTAGCAAGACTAGCTATAATGCTGTGGATTTAAGTCTAATTGACAGACTCTGGAAGATTGATGGAGGATGATTCTTGACTCTAACCTCAGGTCACCAAATGCACCTACACACATGCCTACACACATGCAAACATGCATGCATGTACATGTACAATGCATGCACATGTGTATGCAATACACACACAAAGAGAAAGAGAGAGACAGAGAGGCAGGCAGACAGAGAGAAAAAAATGGAAAAAGAGAAAAAAGTTTAAAAAGTCCCAACTTTCTATAATCAAACAGAAAATAAGAAATAAAATATGCTTCTTTATAGAATGGGGGAAAGATTTTTGTTTTAGTTTTGGGGTTTTTTGTTTTGTTTTGTCTTTTTGAGACAGAGTCTCACCATGTAACTCTGGTTAGCCCGAACTCAAAAGTGTGTTAGATCCACCTGCGTTAGCCTCCTGAGTGTTGGGACTAAAGCTGTATAACAACACATTGGCCTTTTAGATCTATATATAGAGTCAAAATTCAAACCGCCAGGGCTCCGATTCTCACCCCTTGGTTCCTCAACAGATCTAAGCAAGTTATTTAACCTGTGTTGTAATCCTCTCAAATAGGAACAACAGAGATTCCACAAGTACTGGAAAGAGTAAATGAGAAATTAACTTACAGGCCTTAGCAAAGAACCTGGACACAGCAAGAACTCAATTAACTGGTTGTCATCAATTTAATGAGACAATTTTTATTTTCATAGGCACTATTGATTGAGCCCAGGCTCTAGGCAAGTGTTCTGCCACTGAGCTGTCCCCAAGCCCTTCAGAAAAACAAAAACAAAAACAAAACAAAAACAAACAAAACATTTCTTCTCATGTCAAGATGAAAATGGAACCTTCCATTTTCATTGTGCTGACATCTCGTATCTCTCTCTCTCTCTCTCTGATTTTTTTGAGACAGTTTCTCTGTGTAGCCCAGGATGACCTTGAACTCACAGAAATCCACTTGCTTCTGCCTCCCAGTGCTGGGATTAAAGGTGGGCGCCACCAATGCCCAGCAGATTAATCTCTTGATGGATTCCTTATTGGCATTATTGAGAAGTGGTGGAAAGCAAGAAGTTGGATCTAGATGGAAGAAGTAGGTCATTAGAGATGTGCCTGGAAAAGATATCCCTCATCCACAGCCCTGTCCTGTTCTCTCCTCTTTTTAGCTACCATGCTGTTGTGTTGTCCTTGCTCTACATTTCTAAACACAATGGCCCCAGTCAACCCTGGAATGAATCCTCTGAAACCACGAACCAAAATATACTTCTTTGTCTTTTTATGCTGTATTTACACTTGTATTTGTCAGTGACTGGAAAGTGACACACACTTAGAAGTTGGCAGTCACTGAAGGTTGCTCATCAGTGGCCTTTGTTTATAGCTCATACCTAGCTCCTGGTATGATGATCTACAGAAAAAGTCAGTGAGTGCCATTTTAAAGACTCAAATTAGGCCAGGTGCAGTGTCCTGTGTCTGTAATCCCAACATTCAGGGAGGCAGAGGCAGGCAGATCTCTATGAGTTCAAGGCAAGCCTGGTCTACAAAGAGTCCAGGCTACAGAGAGAAACTCTGTCTTGAAAAACAAAACAAACAAACAAAAGATTCAAAATAAGTGATGTTTAACTGGAACAACCAAAGAGGAATTTATCCACAAAGGGAACAAGTCACGGAAGGGAGTAAAAAAAAAGTTACAGAAGAGATGAGTACTTCTTAAGGGATGACATCATGCATGTAAGAGCATTATCACAATGAGTGTTGTCATCACAGAGATCAGCTGATACCTTTTCTGATGGGAAATAAGAAAACAGTCATAGGGTGTTAGACGGAAGGAGAGTGAAGACCCGAGCTTCTTGATACAAAGGCAGACTGACTTCCGGTTCTAGGTCTGCCAAGTGACTAGGATTCTTTGGACAGCAGTGCCCCATTCATCGCTAAAGCAACAGTACTATTTCCACCTTCTACAGCATTGCTGGGATGAACCTGTGCCTCAAAGCACACATGACACCAAGTACAGACTAAATGTTGGTTATTCTCACCCTAAGGACATATACTGAGAACTGACCTGTTCAGGTGTGAGGCTTTGTCAAGTGTAGTAAGGAGCTCTCAAGTAACATCTCAAAGAGAAAGCCTCCTCCTGACGGTTTAATACAAATATGAAGCAGATACTATTGTTTCAGGAAATGAAGCTGAAACTTAAATGCCCACTATGAACTGAGGTTTATTAGTAGGAAAGGTTGAGAGACCAAGATCAGGCCTTGAGGCATGAAGGAGAGTATTGGATAATAAAAGGTTTAATGTATGGAAGAGTCAAATGTGATCTGGGGTCTTAAAGGGAAGGAGAGCCTTAAAGAAAGAAAGAAAGAAAGAAAGAAAGAAAGAAAGAAAGAAAGAAAGAAAGAAAGAAAGAAAGAAAGAAAGAAAGAAAACCTGGAGAGGAGCTTCTTTTATTTATTGATGTATTTGTTTGTTGAGACAGGATTTTTCTATATAGCCTTGGCTGTTTTGGGTTTGCTTTGTAGACCAGGCTGGTCTCAAACTCACAGAGATCCACCTTGCCTCTGCCGCTCTGAGTGCTGGGATTAAAGGTGTGCACCACCTCATCTAGCCAAGGAGCTTCTTTTAAAGTGAGAAAAAGACAGGGAGAGAACACTGAAGGAGGGAGAAGGAAGGAGTGAGAAAGGAGAGAGAGAGAGAGAGAGAGAGAGAGAGAGAGAGAGAGAGAGAGAGAGAGAAAACACTTATATGAAGACACCCTGAGACAGGAGATGCATGGCTGGGAGGAGACCATAGGAGCCTTTTCCCCAGAGCAACCTTTAAAGAACTTCCTCAACCACAGGAAATATCTGACTTTTATAATATTTCATGGAGTACTAGCATACATGATGAGGGCTCTTGGGACTCAATCAGGATTTAGGGTTGGAGTCCTCTGGCTAAGATTAGTGCTCCCTCAACCCTCCTACCCTACGTCAAGGCACTATCTATGAATCTGGAAGTGGGTCTTCACCACATACTATATCTTCTAGAGTCTTCCTCTTAGGATTTCCAACTCTTAGGATTGTGTAAGATAAATTTCTGTTGTTTACCAATAGCCCAGAGTATATACTCCTTTGGTGTCTTTCACAGCTTGAATAGTAAGACTTAGGCATTGGTTCTCAGTCACTCACCAGGGCCCCGGCGCCATCTTGATGGCTCGGCCACACATGGTGCTTTACCTTTCTCCAACAAGGTGATGATATTTGGTCTCCGGGAGGCAAGACCTGCACATGGGACAAATATGGGAACCAATCATTATATGGGACACCACTGAAATCAGCCAAGCTAGTGTTAATAAATTGTGGGTTTATCATCACAGTGGGAATACACAGAATGTGAGGGGCAGCTACAGAATGGAAGTAGGATAGGAATGAGAGTAGACATGGTGATTTTTCTTTTTTTTTCTTTTTTGGAGGGGGCAGTTCAAGACAGGGTTTCACTGTATAACCCTGGCTGTCCTGGAACTCGCTCTGTAGACCAGGCTGGTCTTGAACTCAAAGAGATGGGCCTGCCTCTGCCTCCCGAGTGCTGGGATTAAAGGTGTGTGCCACCAATGTTCTAAGGACATGGTTATTTCTGAGAAATGTTAGATTCATGATTCCTGGCACAAAGGTCATAAAGTGGTGTTTTCCATATGCCAATGAGATAGCAAGAGCACATGGGCGCCTAAGGATTAACCAGAGAAATTAACAGTGATTGGAGCTTTGGCCTTCGTCCTGTCCTAACTTCACAAGAGAGCTTGTAAGACACTAGAGAATGATCAATCAAACCAATAGGATGAAGCTTTTATAAGCCCACAGGAAGGGTTCAGAGAACATTGAGGTTGCTTGAACAGGTAGGGAGTAGCATTCTTAGGGCATGGAGATACTCCACTCTTTCCCCAGAATCTCTTGACATATCTCATCATCTGCAGCCTCTACAGTGTCTTTTATGTTAAACTAGTAAACTTAAACATATACCTGAGTTCTCTCAAACCTGGAAGATGGGCAGTTTTAGGGTCCCCCCAACCTACAGTTAGTTGGAAACTCCCTGAATTTGTGAATGGTATCTGAGGTACGGATGGTCTTGTGACACTGAGCCCTCTATCTGTGGATTTCACACTGACCCAGGTAGGCAGTGTCAGGACTGCAATGTTAGCCAGATATTCAAGAACTGTTTGGTGTTGGGGTAACCTCTTTCCTCTGATGTCAGACGATTCTCGGCTGAATGGTGAAATATGAGAGTTGGTTTAAAAATTTTTAACACAGAAAAAATGAAAACAAAGTTATATACAGTATTGTTGTTTACCTATAAAATAAATTAGGTTTCTGAACATAGGGCAGCTCTAAATTACCATCATTCCATGATCCACTGCTATGTTGGACCTCCATTCAAGGTTCTGAGGCTAGTGAAAGTATGTGTATTAAGTAAAAAGCAAGTAATGTATACATTACTATATGTTAAAATAACTATAATTGCTACACACACAGCAGCAGCAGCTTAGACCCACTGAGGATTTACAAAGGCAAAGAATTTAATCTCACATGGCCTTAAGCTCTGCAATCTAAATGTCTCCTTTGCCAGCTTTGCCAGTTGGGGTTCTATTTCAATTTCCAGTTTTCTTTTAAACCTACCCCTCCATTCAACGAACTCAACTCATCTAAGCAAACCAGACAATACACCCCCTTCTGTCTCAGAAATCTGAATTCTAGCTTTGTGGATTCTTCCTCCCAGTCTTAAAAAAGTTATCAAACTCCCCATTCTCTCCATAGCCTTTGAGATGGTAGCTGCATCTCTATAAGCTTCTCTGTGACATAGGGTGGGGGGATGCTGAGGCGATGACTTAGAGGTTAAGATCAATGGCTGTTCTTGCAGAAGGCCTAGACTTGGTCCCTAGCACCCAGTGGTGACTCACAACTGCTGGTGACTCAAGTTCCATGGGATCTAATACCTTCTTCTGGCTTCCATAGGCATACACAGAGTGCATATACATACATGCAGGCAAAACACTCATACACATACAATAAAATATATGAATCATAAAAGTACTTTCTAAATAACCTACCAATTTTATTTATAAATATATAACCAAGAGAAATAAAAACAGACACCTCAAAAACCTGTTCATGAATGTTTACAGAAGTAATTTATTAAAAGTAGAACAACATAAATACCCACTGGTTAATGAAAGATAAATGAAATGAAGTTTAGCTATACAATGTAATTATTCAACAATAACTCAGAACAAAGCACTGATATGTGATGCAACAAGGATGAACCTCAAAACATTATCCTAAGTGAGAAAAGGCCAGACAGTTATAATTCCATTTCTATATAAGACTCAGATTAGCAAGTCCAAAGAGAGAGAACGAGGGGTAGGGACTGACCACTCAGAGGATGGAGAGATATGGGAAATGAATTGCTCTTAATCACAGGGTTTCTTTGGAGAGTAATGAAAATTTTCCAAAATTGATCACAGTAACTGATGTCTAACTCTGTGACTACAATAAAAACAAATAAACAAACAAACAAAAAGACTGTGTAATTTAGAAACAGATACACCCACACACACATGCACAAAACCCCAATTTTAAAAATGCACACAACTTAAGTTTCTTCCCTTTTCCTGAATAGACCCTTACTGATATATGCCCTTTATAGATTGGTTCTAGATTATGACACACACACAGACACATAGACACACAGACATACACAGGACACCTTACCAAGTGAGACCAGATTCTGATAATTCTCCAACATGACATCTCTGTATAAATCCTTCTGAACGGGACTCAGCCATTCCCATTCCTCTTGAGAGAAGTAGATGGCTAAGTCCCCAAAAGTCACTGGTGCCTGAAATTAAAAAAATTACAAGTCTATTCAATCATGAGCTTCAAAAGTTCTTTCTGCATAGCTGGAGAAAATGGTGACTTTGGGAGAGGTAAAGTGACAGGGGTTCTGAGACCAAAAGAGTGGAGTTACTCAAATAACATAACAGTGTAATAAGATAATACATCTGTTATTAAAGATAATGCTTCATTAAAAAAAAACCAGCAATCTGGACTTACTGGTTATAGTGTCAAGGCATTTTTCTCGAAGGACCTAACTATACCGGTTCACTCAGTATCCAGCCTTAGTAGTAAGGCTGTAGTAGTAGTAAGACACTGACAAGAGGATTGTAGTGATATGTAACAATGAGAAAACTAAGAACTAAAATGGTGAGGTAAATTATTGCAGTTCACACAATTCCTAAATAACAGAGCTGGGATTCAATCATGCAGTCTAGCTCCTTTCAAACTAAAAACTGTTCATCAATGGTTCATCACAACACAGAAATATGTTGTGTGTGTGTTCATTTGGGTATGTATATGTGTAATGTAAATGTATGCTAATGCACATGAAGGACAGAGGTTTGACAATCAGTAAATTCCTCAACTGTTCTGCGCCTTGTTCTTTGAGACAGGGTCTCTCACTGAATCTGGAATTCACCAATTCCAACAGACTGGTCAGACAGTGAGATCAAGGGATCAAGGGATCTCCCCTCTCCACCTCCCCAGAAGAGAGCTTACAGGTGTATATTATTGAACCTAGACTTTTTGAACATTTATTTACCTATTTATGTTTGTATGTGGGGAGGTAGGGAGCATGTGCCATGGTGCAGAGTGGACGTCAGAGGACAACTTGGAGAATAAGCTGATTCTCTTCTTCCACAATCAACCTCAGGTGGTCAGAATTGGTGGTACCTTTACCTGCTGATCTTCTCACTGGCCAGCACCCAGTTTTTTAAAAATGGGGATCATAACTTGATCCTCCTGCTTGAGTGGCAAGCACTTTACTGCCATCTTCCTCAGCTCCAGGAAAACTTAACTTACATACAGTACCTAGGTCTTGCTCTGGGTTGCTTGACTATTGGTGTTGCTCCCATGAAAATGAGGAAAGGGAGCATATGTACAAAATGTGAAAACAAACTGAAATCCGTTAATAACAAACAGACCTGGAAGAGGACCTAAGCCTCTAATGAAAATATAGTGAATCAACAATTTGATTTTGGTCCTGGGAAACCCAAGCTAAGGACCCAACTGAACCATGTTGTGGCTGAATCCTGACCAAGTCAGAAGTAACAGGAAATGTATGCTGACATACAGTTATTGGGGCAGCAAGAGAGAACAAATACATTTAACTGATGAAATGTATTTTGTTAGTTTAAAACAGGACCTTGTGTATCCAGGGCTGGCAGAGAACTCTTGATGTAGCCAAAGATGACCTTGACCTCTCCAGTCTTCCTGTCTCTATCTCCTACATGATGAGGTCATAAGCATCCTTTACCAACACATTCAGTTTATGGGGCTTAGGGGACTGAACTCAGGTTTCAATCTTAAGCAAGCAGTGGAGTAACTGAACAATATCCCCAGACTAAGAAAATGTGTTTCTTCTAAGAAACTGCCCTTGAGTTGTTGTGCAGTCATCTGATCATCTTCCAGGAGAAGCAGGTTAGCCATAAGGCTGGTGAACCTCACTTTTCCATTTCTAAACTATATTCCTTATCTTACATCTTTTTTTTTTTGTTTTTTTTTTTTTAGTTTGCTTATTCTTTTTTTATTTGTCTTTTATTTGTTTACTTTAGATCCCAAGGATGAACCCTCCCACCTCTTCCTCCTTCTCATCTCCCTTTTCCCTCAGAAAAGGGAAAACGTTTCCCCAATATCAACCCTCCCCAGCACATCGAGTCACATCACTACTGAGCGTATTTTATCCACTGAGGCCAGGCAAGTCAGCTATGCCAGGGGGAAGTGATCCAAAAACAGGCAATAGAGTTCCTTATCTTACATCTTAACCAGGCAAACCTCTTCATGTGAGAATTGGTTTTAAGGAAAAACAAAGTGATACAAATGAATTGATCTGGCACATACACGCCTAACCTCTTTGGCTGAGTGGGCCCCACCTGGGCATCCACTCCCAGTGAAAGAAACTACAGAACTCTCATAGTCTTTCTGGGGAGGGCATCTCTGAGTACTGCAGATCCCCTACAAATGTGAATGGACTGTGAATGGTCATGTGAACACTGAAAAGAGTGGGCATGGGAGAACATCAGGTGTCACATATCAGTCTCCTTATAGGCAGGAAACCTCCAGAAAGAAGATATTCACATCTTATAAGACAGATAGACTATTCCAGAGTGGGGGTGGGGATGGAGGTGGGGGTGTGACACTTACCTTGGATTTTGGTTTCCCTTGTACTATAGGCATCCTTTCTCCCACCTTTGATGGCCCACATTCAGAGGCTGAGGCAGAGCACTGGCAGAAAAGAGAGATCATGAAGCTCAATGGCTTTTGAAGTGGTCCTGAAGTCCTCAGTACCCAATCACCTCTCCACAGGCCAAGGCACCTGGAACATTGTTAGCCCCATCTCCCCTTTTGGGCAGGAAGGGAATCACACAACACTGTCTGTTCCTATGATCACAGTAGGTTCCTGGTCAAGTGCAGATATCTGCCCATCCATCTGACAAGCTGGTGATGGCAGGTGCCAGGCAATCCAATGAAAGTTAAAGCAGGAAAGTTCCTGTTCTCATGTACTATTTGTTCAGGCAGAAAAGACAAGTCCACAGGGCATGCAGTGATTTCGGGTCAAGAGTAGTGATCATTACTGTTTCATTCACTGCCCTACTCCCAGAGCTACCACACCCAGAGAAGCTGCATAACAAAAAGCATGTGCTGGGGCTGGGAATATAGCTCAGTTGGTAGAGTGAGATTGCCTAGCATGCACTAAGCCCTGGGTTCCACATCCAGCATAACATAAACTGGGCATGGTGGTGCATGCATACCCTAGGGGGTAAAACAAAGACCAGCAGAGAAGACCAGAAAATGACACAGTAGTCAGGAAAGGCCTCTTCGAGGTCTGAGTGTGGTGAGCATGTGAACCACAAGGATGTCAGCTTTCCACATAGAACCAAGGCCCTGTGCCAGGCATGGGCTTGATGTGTAGAGTGATATAAGAAGGTTGTGGGTAGCCGGAGTAGGTGGGGAGAGGGGCTGGGAGTGTGTGTGGCACACACCTTTAATCCCAGCCAGGGCTACACAGAGAAACTCTGTCTATAACAAAACAGAACTCCAACTCTCCCCCCACACACAAAAAAATTAGGCTGTGTGCTAAGACAGTGTTAGGCAAGGAAGACTGGTGGAACCAGATCAGGAATTGGATGGTGAGCAGTTTCTGTATGAGATAAACTGGGGGAAAGGTGAGAGGAACTGAGCAGGAGAGAGACTAATCAGTCTTCCTACTTAACAAAATTTGGAGATGGCTGCGTGGCCATGGAGATAGCATGCGGTGTGGTATTGTCATTAGGCATCTATATAAAAACATGGGTTAAAATGTGGCCAGCATAGACTAAGGAACTCCCTTTACCCATCTGTCTACAAGAGTCTCCATCCAGAATTTAAAAAATCACTTCCTGAGGCTGAGGTTGGGTGTGGTAGCAACATGCCTATAATCCCAGCACTCAGGAGGCAGAGGCAGGTGGTTGGATCTCTGTGAGTTTGAGGCCAGCCTGGTCTACATAGTGAGTCCAGGACAGCCAGGGCTATTACACAGAGAAACTGCCTCAAAAAGCCAAAACAAACAAACAAATCACTACATGGCTGAAATTAGTGATTGTTAAAATGGCTGATTTTGATTTTTTAAGTACAGTTCCCAAGTTCTTTCTACTATTTAGTTGTCACACTTGTCATTTACATTGGACAACAGGTGTTATGAAATGTAATGTTGTGAAAGGGTACTATGGCAAACCCGGGCCAACATGTGCCCCTGAGAAATTATGCCATGCAACATATCTGGTATAAAGTGGGTCTACTGGGGGAAGGGAGACGAGTGAGGACCTGGGAAAGGGTAGAGACAGCAAGTGAGCCATGAGTGCAGAGAAGAAGGGGGGACGCAGAGGACAGAAAGGGGAGAGAGAGACTGTGGGAACAGAGAGTGAGCTGGGGTGGTGGGCAGTCCTTCTATCCTGCCCACCCGTGGCAGCAGCAGGTCATGATGTAAGCAAGTGCTAGGCCCCTGAGGGAAGGCCTGCACATTAACAGCAGGGATGTTGACTAATTCAGGATGGAGACTCTATTCTGGTTAGTGTCTTCCTGCTCAGTTCCTCTCACCTTTTCCCTGATTAGATTTATTGTTTAAAAGATGAGTAAGTCCTTAGTTCAGATAAAGCTTTGGAGCTGTTAAATCTGGGACATTTTGTCACAGCAGCAACATTACCTCCTGTTTCTTCCTTTTTAGATTATAGACCCAATGAATGGATTTGCTTCTTCTGTCTCAGTGACCAACACTGAAAAAAACTGATGAAATGATGATGATGGCGGCAGCCATTCAGAAGGTCCCTCCGAAAGCACTCTGTGATACACTTGCCATGCCTCTTTTTTTTTCTTTTGAGACAAAGTCCCACAGTGTAGCCCTGTCCTAGAATTCTATTTGTAGATCAAGCTAGACTTGAACTCACAGAGATCCACCTGCCTCTGTCTCCCAAGTGCTAATGTGTGCTAGCATTAAAGGTGGGCCTTCTGTGCCCATCCCATCCCACTCCCCTCCATTTTCTCCCTCGAGCCAAGCTACTCTGATGAGGAAGACACCTAACACGTTCCACAAGTCAGGGTAGGCTGTGCTTTCCCCTCAGAAACATACTTGGGCAGATACCGTGAAGGCAGGTGCTTGCTTAGGGATAAAAACGGTGGGGGATGCACACTGCTCAAACCAGGACCGCTGTTAGAGGTGGAAGGTGGCCAAATTCTGAATGCATGCACATAAATTCCTTTGGGATTCACCACTGCAACCCTACCAGTACATAGGTCAATAACAAACACTAAACCCCCACTCTCAGCTCTACAACAAAGGCCAGACCCTACACTGCACTCCGACCATCCCAGGCATTACACAGGACATTTCACCTGTTATTTAGCCTTTCCATCAAAACTCTGACGGGTGCTATTTATCCTTTTGTATAGAGGCAAAGTCTCATCCTTAACAGGTTCAGTTTCCCAGAGTAGGCCATCATGGCTCCTCCTCTAGAGCAGCCTGTTGCCACAGTAACAAATGAGCTAAGCACAATCAATCACACACTGGTACAAAGCCACTGTCAATATGGTGGTGTACAGTATCTCTAGACTGATAAAACAGCTTCGTCAATCTCCGTCTCTGTCTCTGTCTCTGTCTCTCTCTCTCTCTCTCACACACACACACACACACAGCTAGCAACAATAGAGATGCTCAGAACTGAGTGCTCACACCTACACTCGTGGCCCCTCCAATCTGCGGTGACTTCCTTTTCCCACTACGCCACTAATCAGTTCCTGTACACTCACCACCTGTTCCTAGGCCCCACCGGCCTAGCGCCCCCAGATTATGACAGACAGCTCCATCAGTCTGTCACACTCGCACACAATACAACTGAGATGCTCAGAACTGTTATAAGCAACCTGTTTCTTGGGGCTCACAGGCCTAGTCATTATGTCAGTCCCTCCCTCTCTCTTCTCTCTCTCTCACACACACACATGCACACGTGGAGTGGCCTGAAGGATCCTCACTCCGTGTCCGCTCCACAAGACATGCCAAGCCAACACGAAGTTGCACGGCATGCACCCGAATCACCTCAGATCACAAGAGCTCGGGAGTGCACTACCCACGCAAACAGGTCACTAACACACACACACACACACACACACACACACACACACACACACACACACACACACGACACCAATCATTTGCACAGAAGTCACCTGCTTCTCTCCTGCGTCCTCCGCCTCACAGCTGCCTCAGAGCCTGACAGCAACTGAGGCCCCGCGCCTGCGCACTCGCCTTCCGGACCCGCGGGGGTCCCCTCCGGGCAGCTCGCCTCCGCCCCGAGAGCAACTTGTAGGCCAGTGAGGCTCCGCCCCCGGGCTTCCCCAGGAGCGCGGAGCCGCGCCCCTGGCGCGCCGAGGGGTGAAAGCGCGGAGACAGCGCAGGCCACAGTCCTCACTAATCTGCACAGCGCGCGCGGACACCTGGACAGTGGGCTTCCACGCGCCTCGCGCCGCGCGCAATCGCGAGCTTTCACCTCCAGCCTCCGCGACTGGAAAGGGACTGTGGGTGGCCACGCCCAGAACATGAAGGAAGGGCCTTTCAGCCCTCGTTGTCGCCTGTCTGGAGACCCTGAGAGGAGAGGACAGGTTTTCTTCTGTGGCCGTTCAGAAAGCCAGGGGAAAGATGATGGACACGTGGGAAAGAAGAGGAGCGGTCCACCTTGGAGTCTGATTAAAGCCCCTCTTTAGCTGGCCAGCAGGAATTCTCGCGCAATTCAACACTGTTTAATTAAGGTCTTGCTCCCTCCCAAGCTGTCAACCTGAAATTTCCTAGGAATCTCAGAAATCTCACTTAAAAGGGAAAGGCCTGTCCTTGAGCAACCCTAATGATATCAAATTATTACCTTGTGAAATTATAACTCCAAGCACTTCCGGAGCAATCTCACATCTCACCTAGGAGCGAAAGGGGGTGGGGTTAAGACTTGAAACTCTGAGTAAAGGACAAGGAATGACTCACACAACAATCACCAGGATAAGGACAGACTTGACACCAAACACCATCTCTTAGCAGTGTTGTGTGCACAGGAGAAAGCAAGGCAGCTGCACCAAGCTGAGTGTGAACACACCAAGGTCCAGAGGAAGAAAGGAAGTGATTTCTTTAGATCCTCAGTCAAGGCAGTGATGAGCATCAGCTGTGACATCTGAGCAGTCACTGTATGAGGAGCACCGTTCTTAAGGTCTTGTAGTTCTCTCAACAACACTACTGAGCAAAGACTGCAATTTCATTTCAAAGGTGGAAAACGGAGGCTCTATGTACTTTACCTGAAGCCCCAGAACTAGAAAGTGGGGTCACAGAGCTTAACTTCTACACATCATTTCTCTAAAGGGGAAACCAAGAGAGAGTGAAAGGGCCACAACCCAAGAATGGTGGTACATAGTGGAATGACCCAAAGATGAAGTGCAGTTCAGATTCTCACAACCCTTTCCAACTCTCTCCATCTCTCCAGGAGGAACTATGATGTCACCAGCGAATGAGACAGGCCATTATCTTGGAGACCGGAGAGGTGAGGAGGGGACACAAAAGATTGTATTCACTTCCCAATGAATAAGAGAAGAAGGAAAGGACATGGCTGTTCCTAGGTACAATAGAGGAGAAGGGTTATTGTAGATAAAAGGGAGACATAGTCAGAGTCAGGGACATCAGAGTCCAGAATGAACATGACCTTAAGCCATGTGAGGAGAGGGAGAAGGGAAGAGAGGAGGGCCAGACCAGGAAAGCAGAAGGATACAGAGAGTAGGTGAAAGGACCCAGTAACCAAAATGGTTGGATTCTATAAGGAAGGACATCTGGGGAAAGGGCAGCCCAGCCCCTGGCCTGGAAAAGTTTAAGATAGGGGGCGGGGTAAGCCAGGAGGACCTTGTAATAAGTAGGGACTGAGAGATGCTGGGAGAACATGACGGCCAGCTCCACTTTGCTATCTTAAGTAGGCACCTCAGCCCTTGTCCTGGGTTTGAAACTTAACACTCAGGAGACCCCTTGGACCCTCGGGAACATGCCTTGTATGCTCAAAGCTGCGACACTGCCCAGCTGACCCAGACTTTAAGGACCCAAGAGAAATAAGGAGAGGGAGCGTTTCAATGAACTTGTTCCCTTCTGAAACGTGTCCTTTCGCCTATCTATAGAAGTATACAAGGGTGGGAGAGGGGTCTGGGGAGAAGGCCGGGGGCGCGGTAAAGAGTAACACCATGGGGAAAAAATGTATGAAAAATGACATAAATAAACGTAGAATGTGTATACTAATTAGAAGAAGAAGAAGAAGAAGAAGAAGAAGAAGAAGAAGAAGAAGAAGAAGAAGAAGAAGAAGAAGAAGAAATGAAAAAGAAAAAGGAAGCTAACAAATAGCCTCTCCACCAATCGGAATCCTGCTTCTGCCAGACGCACTGTCTTTCTCCTACTCCCACTCCCAACACCCTTCCCGCGGGCTAGCATTTCGCCGTTTCCAAGGCAACCCAACTTGTAGACTTGGTGCGGCCCAGCGATCTCTGGGATTGTAGTGTCAAAGAATCATACAGGCGGGAGGTCTGCTTGTCAGTAAAACAGAGTTTGTTAGCAGAAGCGTCTGAATCAAGAAATGATTTGGGAGATTAAAAACACCTTTCAGATATTCTTGGGGTGTAATTTGTTAGGAAAGAGGAAACAGAGGGAAAGGCTGGGTATGCAGGTTTGTGGGAGTTGTAGTTTTGCATTCTGTTGAGGCGCTGGACGTCATAAGACAGCAGATGTGAACATAACATCTGGGCTTGGCCCAAATTGAACCAGCATCCTACAAGGATTCTCATGATCTTCATACAGGCCCTGGGCAGCATGGCGGGGTGAGGTGGGAAAGCATTTGTGCAACAATCTGTACATGCAAACCCTCACGTTGGGCCTGGCTGCCTGCTTTATAGTAAGTGAGCAGAGTGCACCAGTATGTTGCACTCACTTTTTTTCTCCTTCAGATATGACTCTTTAGGCAAACTGGGACACTGCCTTATCTAATGAGCATCCTTGTTCCTCTCATCTAAGCAGTAACTTAACAAGTGATGCACACTTATTAAGAGTCCAATTAGTGTGGTTGCCAAGGATACAGTACTTCGTAGAACCGGTATAGAGCCTTGACTCCTTTCTTCTTTTTTTGAAAATTTTATTTTTTTATTTTTTAATGTGTGTTTTGCCTTCACAAATTTAAGTACACCATATTGTGCAGACCCAGCAGAGCAAAAGAGGGTATTAGATCCTCTAGAACTAGAGTTACTGACAGCCATTTGGATGCTGGGAATTGAAGTGTTCTTAACTGCTGCGCCATCCTCTTGTTTTTGTTTTGAGACAAATTCCCATGCATTCCAGGCTGGCCTGGAACTCACTCTGTAGTCAAGAATGGTCTTCAACTCTTGATTCTCCTGCATCCACCTTGATACTATCTAGGGGTACAGGAATATGGGTTCATTTTCTCTGCCAATTAAAGAATTAAAAGACAGTAAATAAACACATGCCTTTAATCCCAGCACTTGGAAGCAGAGGCAAGCAGATCTCTGAATTCTAGGCCAGCCTGGTCTACAGAGTGAGTTCCAGCACAGCAGTGCTACACAGAGAAACCCTGTTTTGAAAAACAAAAACAAAAGACAGGAAATAAGTGTTAACAGAAATCATAGGGAGTCCCTGCAGAGACATCATATGATACAGAAGGAGGGGGAAGTCAGGGTCCATCTTGGGGTTATTAGTCTCATTAATAGCATAAGCTAAGAAGGGCCACAGACAGAAGCTCAAGTGTGAAATGTTGATGCAAGTGGAAGCTTCAGGACCATTTATTACAGTTTAGAAGGAAAACCCCAGGACAGGCAAGCTGGAAGGGAGGCAGAGAATGAAGAATGAAAGGATGAAAGCCATGCTGCTGTAATACAGGAGAGAGAAGCTTTAGGAAGAGATTAAGGAAGCCCAAAGTGTCAGGGAGTCTAAAAGTACACTCAGGCTTTGGCCAACATCTGAAAGCAAAAGGAGAGAGATTGACCTTTCTGCTCTTGAATTGTATTTGGGGCCAGCAAGATGGATTAGTGGATAAAGATGCTGCTGCTAATACACAGAGGATCACAATGTGCTCACTCAATACACACCGAATCAAAATGTAATGAATTTTTTATTTGAAAATTATAGATGATTCCTAGCATCTCCTCCACCCCTTGTTAACTTGCTGTGTTTCCTTGAATGGAAGAAACACTTAGCCAATACATTAGTGTACATTTAATTAGAGAAATGGCAAAGCAAGGCTGAAAATGGTCCAGAAGAGAAGGTGTTGGGGAAACCCCTGCAGAGGCTCACTCAGCTGCTCTCCTGGCCCTCTCACGGCATGGTCCTCAGAGAGGCTTTCTGCGGGCCTCCTGGATTGACAGGCCCGAGGAGGAAGAGCTTCCTCGGGAGATGAAATGCATGGAAGGGCACATCAAGGCTGAGTAAGATGGAGCGGGTTTACTAGAAAGAACAGCAGGGGTCGTCTCTAAAGAAGAAGTGAAAGGAGGAGAAACACAGTTGGACACTTGTTTACATGTTCATATGTTCTCAGACCCCTCGCCTCATAGCACCCCAACCATCCAATAGGGCTATATTCGAGACCCCCGAGCCTTCATGTTATCTCCATCTGGCACCACACCCCTCCCCAAAGGCACCTGCTGTCGTCACCTCCCTCAGAACTCACGGCGATTGGCTCCCACCATGGCCTTCAACTGTGTACCTCTGTTGCCTACCCCAACCCCGAGTGCTGAAACTAAAGTCATGCACCACCACCACCCATATTTTAAAAACTATTTTAAAAGATTTACTTTTGTTTTACGTGTGTATTTGTCCATGTGCATATTAAGTGCACCACATGCATGCAGTGTCCATGGAGGTGAGAAGAGGATGTCAGGTCTCCTGGATCAGATGGTTGTGAGCCACTGTGTGAGTGCTGCTGAGCCATCTCTCTTGCCCTTATTTTATTTTTAATTATGCTTATGTGGGGGGAGGGTGGGCATGTCCATGTGAATGCAGGTACCCTTGCAGGCCAGAAAAGGGCATTTGGTCCCCTGTGGCTGTAGTTAATTACAGGCAGTGCAAGTGCCACAGTGTGGTTGCTAGGAATTGAATTTGGGTCCTCTGCAAGACCCTAACTCTGAACCATCTCCCTAGCTCTCTTCTTTAACAACAAAACAAAGCAAAACTCCGCTTAGAATTACATTTTAATTTACATATCGTGCAAAGGAGGGGGAATACACACGTCATTTCTCCTGCAGTAAAGAGTAAACTTGGGACCTTCTGTGCACTTCTGCAACTCCAACTTTGAGCTTCCAAACCCTACCTTGGACATTAGGTATCTAAAACCAGCTTCCTGGACACAGCCAGATGGCTCCACAGGTTAAGACTGAAAACTAAGTTCTGTCCTTGAGCCCCATGTGGTAGAAGGGAGGGAATTGTCCCTCAAGCTGTCCTATAACCTCCCTATGTGTGCCATGGCACAAGTACACAGACACACGCTCATGCACACAAACCCAAATAATAATAACAAAATGTAATTAAAGAAGTCTAAAGGTTCCAGGACAGCCAGGGCTACACAATGAAACCTTGTCTCAAAAACAAAACCAACCAACCAAACAAGAATTTTAAAGCTAAACTTTAAACTTGACCCGTGGCAAAAGTTGAAATCCTCTTCCCTGCCATGCAATACCTCAAATCCAGGTCTGGGTTACAATAGTGGCAGTAACACTGGGGAAGACCACAGTGATGACGAAATGAACATGAAACAAAGAAAAACAAAATTAAAAAACAGAACAAAACAAAAACAAAATAGCCAACAACCTTCCTTCCCACCTCCTTCTTCCTTCCCTTTTGGGGTATTGAGGATTGGTCAGCCTATCTGTTTCAGAGTTCTGCCTCAGCTTCCAGCCTGTTCACTTTTCATATGTCCTGCCACCTCCCACTCAGTGTTTCTAACCCAAATGCTGATGACCTTTTGACCTGGGTCACTTACACTGCATGTGGAACAGGAAGGTTGTCTCTGACTAAATTTTATGGGCACCTTCAGGTCAGAAAATAAAATAAAAAGTCTCCAGACACTGTTCAGAGTCGTGTGGAAGACCCAGGAGAGAACCAGAGCTTCCAGATCAATATCTGGGTTCCCTATTTCCTTCAGTCCTCAAACCCAATCCATGAGCAGCATTCGGGTAAAGAGTATAACCCAGCCATTCTCAACCTGTTGGTCAGGACATCCCTGGATCCCCTAAGTCCATTGGAAAACATAGATGTTTACATTATCATTTATAACAGTAGCAAACTTACAGTTATAAAGTAGCAACAAAAAATATTTTATGGTTGGGGGGATCACCACAGCATGAGGAGCTGTATTAAAGTGTTACAGCATTATGGTGGTTGAGAACCACTGGTCTAGCAGATCTAGCAGGATTTTCCTTATGTCTGCAGCCACCCATGGCCCCTGGCCTGACCTGTGCCTGTCTCTCTGCTTCCCACTGCAAATTCACTCTACACTCAGTGTCCCGAGCAGGTTTCATTTCCCAATTCTGATGGGCTAGGTGTGTGGCTCAGCTGGTGGAGTGCTAGCTTGGCATGCATGAAGCCCTGGGTCGATCTAAGCATCCCCTAAACTAGATGAGGCAGTTCTTGCCCATAACACCAGCACTTAGGAGGAGGAAGCCAGCAGATCTTCATCCTGGTCATCCAAGGTCATCCTGGCATACAATAGAGACCCTGTCCTTGAGTCAGCAAGAAGACTCAACAGGCAGAGATGGGGGGACTTGGTCCTTAAGTCTCCCCTGAGTGAGATGTAGAGATGGCTCAGTGGTTAAGAGCACTGTCTGCTTTTTCATAGGTCCTTAGTTCGACTCCTAGCAACCACATGGTGGCTATACAATGGGGTCCTGATGCCCTCTGCTAACTTTCAGATGTACATGCAGACAGAGCATTCATATAAATAAATCTGTAGCCAGATGTGATGTCACATGCCTTTAATCTCAGCACTCTGGGAAGCAGAGACAGGTGGATCTCTGTGAGTTTGTGGCCAACCTTGTCTACACAACAGTCAAGGGTACACAGACAAACTCTATCTCAAAAAACCAAAGAGTCTTCAGAGAAAGAGAGAGAAAGAGAGAGAGAGAGAGAACGACAAAGTGGCATTTCACAGGAAACAGAGTTCTTAGTGAGTGACGTGGCTCTTTGAGAAAAGCAACTTGTGGCCAAGCCCAATTTGAGCTTGGTCTCTGAGACTGAACGATGTCAGTAAACTGAAGTAGTAAAGCCAGTGCTATAGCAGATTTATTCAAAGGCTTGTTAGGTTACACAAAGTAGAATTTAGCTGATGGAGCATGGCTGGGAGAGATAAGCAGTGTACTCACCAGGTTGGTACACAAATTTCATTCTGTGCCATATTTAAAGCTTAGGGTTGTTGAGAACGTTTGCTAATGTTTGTTAACCAGGATTGACCTCCAATTAGGCTCTATTCTCATAACAAAAGGAGGCAGCCCAGACTTACAAACAGCCCCCACATTAAAGAATATGATATTGGCAGGCAGGGTCACTACCATCTTTAAGTCCTGGTCTGCCTTAAGATCTCTGCTCTTATCAGTAAAAACTTAATTTTGGCAGGTGGGTAACAACCACTCGAAGAAATCAACACTAATATACTTAAGAAACAATTCTGGCAATATCCTGGCTATGTAAATCTCTCATCTGCCTAAGTGGCCAGACTTGCAATCTCCAGTCTCTGTTTAAATTGTTCAAAGTGTACCCTATGTCTGGTACAATGTGAAATGCATACACCTAAGGTGTATATAAGTTAGTAAAATCTCTTATTCATGGCCAGGTCCTCTTTGGGCATTAGCTAGACTTGTACATATACAATTATTCAAATTTCCTTTATTAATAAAAGAAGTGTGCTAGTGATTTCTCACTGGGGGGAGGCATATTAATTCTAAAACAGTAGGAGGAGAGAACTGATTTCCTAAAGCTGTCCAATAACCTCCACGTGATTGTGTACACACACACACAAGTAAAAAGTGAGAAGAAAGGAAGGAGGCCATGGTCTTCCCTCCTACCTTCCCCTGCTCAGCTCTGTGTAGACTCCTGCCTCCTATGATGCCTTTTCCTTCTCTCCCTTTCCACTCCATCCCTCTCTCTCTTCACCTTCCTCCCTCCATTGGTAGAGAGCATCCTTCTTACCCAATCTCCCTTATTGTAGGACACGAAGAGGAAGGTCACCATCATATAGGCACACCTCCAAAAGCTCCATCCACTGCTCCTCACAAGCGCCTTGGCCGTGGTGGTGGCTGGAGAAGACTTCACTAAAGGCAAATGCCGAGAACGACAGATAATACCGAAGCCCCTGCCCCTTTGGCACTCCAAACTTGTGCCTCTGTTGTCTCCTGGGTTGGAATTTTTATTTACATTCGACACTGTAGCCATATTCCCCCATGTGGGTCATTTCTCCCAGGTGAATTATTTGCCCTTTTGCACTGATTCTAACCTGAACACTGGAAAAACCCTCTTAGCACACCACCTGTCACTCTGTGGGAACCTCACCAGTTTCTCTCTGTATTTGTTGTATTGTTGTGGAGTCAGTTTTGTTCCCCAACCTTTACATGGTTCTGATTGACTATAGCTCATCAAACTGCTCCAAAGACACATTTACCCGTGGAACCATCTTGTGGGACCTGTTCTCCTTCATATCGGGGCTCCATGGAGTTCTCATAATCTCCTAAAAATCATTGCTTGGTGGTTCTAGTCAACACACAACTCCCAGGGGTTGGTTCACCTCTACTCAGGATCAAATTCAAATCCTCAGGCTTGGAAGCAAGTACCTTTTCCTTCTCAGCTAACTCAGCAACCCAGGAACTTACCTCTTAACTGCAGCTGCATATTCTCAGTTCCAGACTTTCAATGCTTGTTATAAATCATAATTCCTCAGTGACATTGCTGATAGCTCTAGCCTCCAACTGGCTATGTAGCCTTGGCTAACCTTGAACTTTTCTCTATATCTTAAATCAGAAGTTCTCAACCTGTAGGATTCCCTTTGGGAATCAAATGACCCATTCACAGGGACCCCCAAAGACCATCAGAAAACACAGATATTTATATTATGAACCATAACAGTAGCAAAATTACAGTTATGAAGTAGTGACAAAAATGATTTTATGGTTGTGGGTCACTACAGCATGAGCTGTATGAAAGGGTCACAGCATTAGGAAGGTTGAGAACCACAGGTCTAAATGATCCATGACTAGTGGTTTGTTGTTATTATTGTTCGTTTTTGTTTCATTTTTGAGATAAAGTTGCACTATCCTAAGCTGGCCTCTAATTGGCTACTCAGTCCAATCCAGCCTGTAACCTGAGATTCTTGTGCCTCTGTGTCCCTACTGACATCTGACCATGATATCCAGCTATCCTACCACTTTTTTCTGACATTAGTTCTCTGTTTTGTGGGTGTTTTTTGTTGTTGTTGTTTCTTTTTGTTGCTGTTGTTTGTTTTGTTTTGTTTTAGTTTTCTGTTTTGTGGGGTTTTTGTTTTTGTTTGTTTTTTGGGTTTTTTGTTTGTTTGTTTGTTTGTTTTGTGTTTGTGTTTTGGTTTTGAGACAGGGTTTCTCTGTGTAGCCTTGGCTGTCATGGACCTTGTAGACCAGACTGGTGTCGAACTCACAGTGATCCACGTGCACTTGCCTCCCTGAAAGCTGGGATTAAAAATGTGTGCCACCACACCTGGTTGAAGAGGGGTTCTCATGAACTTCAAGAAGGCCTTGGACCTTCATAAGTTGCCCTCGTTGGCCTTGGACTTGTGATCTTCCTGAGCACTGGAATTTCAGTAAGTGTGAACCACTGCACCCAGAGGGACACATACCCATTGTGTGTGGTCCTGGGAGCAGATCCAGGCCTTTGTGCCTACTAGGTAAGCATGCTACAGAGTTCTATCCCACAGCTTAATCTAAGATCCTTTAACACAATCTCTCCACCGTCTCCTCCACCCCTGAGGCTTGCTTCTGTTTCTTGCCACATACACCTGTCACTCAACTTACCCAGTCATTTTCAGAGGTGGGGGGGAAGGGAGGTTTCAGAGGTCTGCAGAAGCAGAATGCCACTTCTTACCTTGGTGTGTCAGGCACCTCGACACAGAGGAACAGAGCAGAAGGGAGAGGGTGGCTGAGGGCTATGGATGCTCCAGAAGACTCAGACGCTGACTCATCTGAACTCTGAACTTTTCTCAGGTACTACATTACACCTCACTCAGAGGGAAGGTGCTAATGGCCCACAGGAGGATCAAGCACTCAGCCCTACCCACCTTCTTCTTTGCAGTTGCTTGTTTCTTCTAAGAAGGAAAAACATGACAGTAGAGGAGGAGAGGGAGGAGAAGAGCAAAGGAAAAGGAAGAAAAATAAAGGAAAATTAGGGACTGGCTGGAAATCCAGCTGCAAACAATGCTTCTGGGCCGTCAGTGTCCCTTCACTCAGGCACTCTACTGCCACTTGGCTGTTCGTCTGTGTGAAGTGTCCTGCCCACAGATACACACTCACGCACGTAAATACATGCAGTATGCACAGGTATGTGGGTCTGCTCTGTTCTTTCCAGTCTTTGCTCACTTTGTCACTTCCCTCTACCACCCGCTGAGAATTCATCAGCCTGACCCACATGGAGCTTGCATGTCCCTGCTCTCTGCCACTCATAGGCCAGCAGTGTTCTTCAGACTCTGAGCCTGCTTCTTGATCACCTCATTCCCTCCTCATCAGGATACCAGCCACATTAGGTTGGCTGGTTCTGTTTTTTAAAATTACATTTATTTATTTGGTGTATGCGTGTGGTATTCAAGTGTGTGGTGTGGTATGTGTGTTTGTATATGTTGGGGTATGTGTAGTGGTGGTGGTAATAGTGTGTGTGTGTGTGTGTGTGTGTGTAGTATGAGGTATGTGTGGTGGTGTGTGTGTATGTGTGTGTGGTGTAAGATGTGTGTGTGTGTATGTGTGTGTGGTATGGTGTGTGTGTAGGGGTATTGTGGTGGTGTTGGTTGTGGTATGCACATGGGGGTTACATGGGGGATTGTGTGGTGGTGGTGGTGCAGTGTATGAGTGGAATGAAAGTGTGTATCAGAGTGCACACGTTGAGGTCAGAGCAGAATCGATTCTCTCTCGCCACTGCTCTACTTGCATCCCAGGGATTGTACTCAGGTCATTAGCTTTGACAAGTGCCTTTTCTCACTGAGCCATTTTTCCAGCTGTTTGTTTGTGACAGGGCCTCATGTAGTTCAGACTGGCCTTGAACTCATAAACTTCTGATCCTCCTGTGTCCACCTCCCGAATGCTGGCACTATAGGCCTGTACCACCTCAGTCAGCTTGCCAGCTACACCTGCGTACATATTTCACACATCAGATTTCCTGTTCTGTCTCAACACCTACAACACAACTCATCGCAGTGAATGGAACGTTGCTTGAATACATGAAGTCATATGGTTATGCTGCTAATGACAGTAAGGTTGAGGAATATAGGGTTCAGTGACATCTAAAGGCTCTTCCAACCCCCAAAACTAATAGCTCTCTCTATCTAAAACAAAAAATGATGAAGCCACCAACTCACCATTCAGCACTTGGAGGCTCAGCAGACCTAAGACAATAAAGAAATGCAAATAGAATCACAAAGGTAGCCACATAGAACCCAGGTCAACAGGGCCCACAGGCTGACCCAAACCCCTTACTCCTAGCAAGCCCTGCAGAATTCTGGCCTGCTTGCCTGCTTGCCTGCCTTTTTGCTTGCTTACCAGCCTGCCTGCCTCCTTATCTGCCTGTCTGTCTTTTGTTTGTTTGCTTGCCTGCCTGCCTCCTTGCTTGCTTGCTTGCTTGCTTGTCTGCCTGCCTGCCTGCCTGCTTCTTTGCTTGCTTTTGATATAGGAGAAACTGGGAGTTTCCTAAACTTTCTTAGAAAATATTAAACTATACAAAGCAGAAATTAGCTAAAGGAGCTCTCTGATTCTTTTATCCAGAAGAGCATGATTCTGCCAGGCAGACAGGATAACCTCATTTGACAGCTGCCTGGTAAAGCAGCCCTAGTCAATCTCAGGATAACTATGACAATATTTTACCCTGTAACTGCCCCCAATCTGTCCAAACAACTAAAATTTGGCTTTTCTTTCTCTCTGTAAAACATGTTTAATTGCTCAAAATATAACTTGGGGTGGTGAAACTAAATAAGAAAACAGGGTTTTCTGTTTAGAGCTGGTTCCCTTCTGTGCATTAGCCAGAACCACTCAGACTCATTTAAAGAGTTTTTCCTTATTAATCTCGAAGTTGTGCAGTGATTTCTCACTGGGAGGGCTTGTCAAGTCTATAATATATTCTTTAACACTTTCTATTGGGGGGTACAGTCTCATTGTGTTAATTCTGGCTGACCTGGAACTTACTATGATGTATGTAGCCCAGGCTGGACTCAAACTCACAGAGATATGCCTTCCTTTGCCTTTGGGATTATGCTCAGCCTGGCCCCTCTCATATCATCATCATCATCATCATCATGTGTGTGTATATGCTTACATATGTTACTATGGGCAAAGCATATTTATAACAAGCACACAGATGTCAGAAGATAACTTGCAGGAGCCAGTTCTGTCCTTCCACCATGTAGGACCTCGGGCTCAAACTCAGGCTGTCAGGCTTGGCAGCAAATGCCACTGTCTGCTGAAGCATCCCACTAGCCTGCTTCTCTCTCTCTCTCTCTCTCTCTCTCTCTCTCTCTCTCTCTCTCTCTCTCTGTGTGTGTGTGTGTGTGTGTGTGTGTGTGTCTCTCTGTGTGTGTCTTCCATGTGCATAGGCATGCATGCATGCCAGAGGTCAACCCCAGTTGACATTTTTCAGGGCTGTCTGTCTTATTTTTAGAAACAGAGTCTCTCATTGGCCTTGAGCTCACCAAGTAGGCTGTATTGGCTGGCCAGTAAGCCCCAGAGATCCACCAGTTGGTGCCTTCTAATCACCAGGATTATAGGTGAGCACCACCAGTCCCAGCATAGGTGCTGGTAACTGAATTCAGGTCCTGAAGGTTCAGGGAGTCCTGAGCCCATTGGCACTACATCTCAGGTTCCTACCTCCCTACACACTCTGATTCACAAGAAAGCAGCTTGTTACACAAGTCCACACAGAGTGAGCTGCTTACCAAGGATCTCTATGGTCCATCCAGGAGGCAGGCGGTAGTGATGAGTTCAGGATCCATGAGAGAGGAGACCACAGAAAGGAGAAATAAATCACAACATTAGTTGGTGGAAGGTAGGGACCAAAGAAGCTGAGGGCCCAGGACAGTGGGCCTTAGAGCAGAGCTGAAAAGGGCTGGCCCAGAGACCTGGAGGTCAGAAGAGAATCTGATGGTGATGAAGGACAGAGGGGATAGGTAAGGCATTTTAAATGTATTTGTACCTTTACATTTTTATTTATTTATTTTATGTGTATGTATGTGTCTGCACACCACATATATAATTGGTGCCCCTGGAAGGTATTGGGTCCCTTAGAACTGGAGTTACAGATAGTTTTAAGCTGCCATGTGAGTGCTGGAAATTGAGCCCAAGTCTTCTGGAAGAGCAGACATCCTTACCACTGAGCCATCTCTCCACCGCCTCCAATGTTAAAAAATAATTGTTTTTATTTGTATGTATGTGTATATGTCTCTCTCTGCATGTGTGTGTGTGAGGGAGGGGAGGGGTTGTGCATGTGTGCCACATAAATGCAAGTGCCTGCAGAGGCCAGAAAAAGGCATTAGGCCCCAGGGATCTGGAGTTACAGGTGAATGTGAGTCAGATTTATTTGTGTGTGTGTGTGTGTGTGTGTGTGTGTGTGTGTGTATGTGTGCATGAGGAGGTCAGAAGACAACTGCTAGGAGTCAATTCTCTCTTTCCACTGGAGATCAAACTCAGGCTTAGCTGCAAGCTCTTTTACCCTCTGAGCCACCTTGCTGTTCCCATACTTGCCTTTTTGAAAATGAGAGTAATGCATTCCCACTCTACCCCCGACGGTCTCTGCACTGATGGTGGGCCTCCTGGTGGGAATTACGAGCAACAAGTGAAAGGAAGAAAAATGTAAACTTACGTTTCAATACTGTTGAAACAGGAGCATCGAGGAGAGGAAAATCCAGGTAGAGGTGTTGGGTACCAGTGGAAGTGAAGATCCGAGAGGAAAAAGGGTTAATGGTGCCTGTCCCTCTCCCATCCCACCTGGAACATCCTCAGCAGAGGCCCTCCCCACAAAGGACATGGAAATATCCAGTCCAGGGCACAGGTGAGGCTGTGTACAGAGATGCTGGATTGCCTATTACCTGCCTGCCTTAAGACATTCATCCTTGTGCCTGAAGCCCTCTGGCCCTAGTTTTCCCAAGGGATTCGTGCTCCAGCTATTTAGAGGGCACCAAAAAAGCATTTCTACCTTTCTCTCTTTCAGGAGGGAAAGCCTGGCTCCTGGCTTTTTATTTTGTTTTATTTTTCTACCTATAAACATATACAACTCCTGCTATCCCATGCTCTAAGGCAGTGGTGCAGTTTGAGAATCTGCTCAAATCCTGCTGAGTCCAGTCCCAGACCCCACCATGCAGCCCCTGGAAGTGGTTAGAGCTTGAATGCCACCTGGAGTCTCCCCTTAAGTGAGGTAAATTCTTCTAAAAACAGCTTTCTCTTCTCCTCCCTCCCCTCCTTTCCTCTTCCTTTCCCTCCCATCTCCTCCCTTTCCTTACCCCTCTTGTTCTTTCTTTCTTTCTTTCTTTCTTTCTTTCTTTCTTTCTTTCTCTCTCTCTCTCTCTCTCTCTCTCTCTCTCTCTCTCTCTCTCTTTCTTTCTTTCTTTCTTTCTTTTGAGACAGAACCTCATGTAGCCCAGGCTAACCTCAAACTTGATATGTAACCAAGGCTAGCCTTAAACTGCTAATCCTCCTTCTTCAGCCTCCAGAGTGCTGGGATCATAAGCATATACCACCATGCCTGGCTCCCTTCTTTCTTGTTCTTCCTTCCAAACATCTGAAAACACTCAAGTTACCCACAAAAAGGAAAAAACTATAAAAAACTATTTCTTTTGCTAGGCATGGTGACATACACCTGTAATCCCAGCACTCAGAAAGCTGAGGCAAGAGGATCAAGAATTTGAGGTCATCCTTGGTTATATATGAAATTTGAGGCTAGCCTAAGCTACTTGAGACTCTTTCCCCAAACAACAGACACCAAATGACATCAACAATAAGAGACAAATAACTTACTTTTCACTGGAGGGCGCATTGGAAGCAGAATCAAGGAGTCAGTTGGAAAAGAATGGGCAAGAGAGTAGAATGAATTAGTACCTTCTGTCCCTGGTACTTTCCAATTTTCCTTCATAAAATATTTTAAAAAGTGTTGGGTTCTGTTGAACTAACTTAGAGAGAAAACCAGTCTGCAGAGCTCCTGAGCCGATAAAGCTACCACTCTCCTAGTCACAGCCTTGCCTCTGTCTACGAACATCAGCAAAATCTAGAGCTATTTTGCATGTACACTTGCACAGGCTGAACATCTCTCATCCCAAAATGGTCCAGTCACAAGCCTCTCGAGTGCCAAAGTGATGCTCAAATAGTTTCACTTTTATTTGGTTTTATTGTTTTTCTAAGGTTTATTTCACTTCTGTTTATGTGTCTACGTCTGTGCAAGCATATTCCATGTATATGCCCTTGGAAGTCAGATGGAGTTACAAGCAATTATAAGCTGCTTAGTGGATGGAACCTAACAGATCTTCTAGGAGAACAGAAAGTGTTCCTAACAGCTGACTCATCTCTCCAGTCTCCATCTAATTTTTAAAAAGATTTTATTTATTTATTTATTTTACATATATGGATGCTCTATCTGTAGATCACTTGCATGCCAGAAGAGGGCATCAAATCCCAGTATAGATGGTTGTGACCCACCATGTGGTTGCTGGGAATTGAACTCAGGACCTCTGGAAGAGCAGACAGTGCTCTTAACTGCTGAGCCATCTCTCCAGCCCTGTTTTTAATTTTTGAGAAAGGGTCTTCTCACTCCTCAGACCAAGGCTATCATGCAGCTCATTTTGTAGTTGGGATCCAGCCAACCCCTCTGCCTCTGTCTCTCAAGAGCTGGAATTACAAGGGAGTCACCACTTGTCAGTTTGAGATCTAGATGGTCAGGGTAAGAGATGCTGTAAATGTTCACAATTCTGAAAATGTCTGAAATTGGAAACACTTCCAGCCTCAGGCATTTCAATTAAAGAAAACCCAAGCTGAAGTAGACTAATGAAAAGCAGATTCTGGCTCAGCCAATCAGAAACATCCAATATACTTATGTGTACAATCCAATATACTTATGTTGTGATGGCTTGGACCATGTAAATTAATGGAATTGCTGTGACCCACTCATCATTCTCTCTGTATTACTGTCCCTTCATCACCTGTCTTCCAGCCTACCATTCTGTCTGTGCAGAGTTCCCCAAACTGCTTCTGGTTTTTCTCTGACTAAGTTGTAAATTACTTGCTCTAGCCAACTATTTTATTGTGGTACTGGGGATTCAGTATAGTTTTATCCATGCTAAGAAAGAACTCTACTGCTGAGCAAAACTCCAGCCCATCCCTGGAGGATTCTAGGCAGGTGCTCTACTACTGAACTATACCCTCTTTTTACTTTTTATTTTGAGACAGAATTGAGTTCATGACTATCCTGGGCAGTGCAGTAAGAACTATTTTGAAAATAGGAAGTTAAAGGCCAGGCAGTGGTGGCACTCACCTTTAATCCCAGCACTCGGGAGGGAGGTAGAGACAGGTGGATCTCTTGGAGTTTGGGGCCAGCCTGATCTACAGAGTCTACAGGACAACCAATGCTTCACAAAGGAAACCCTTTCTCAAAAACAAAACAAAGCAATCAAACAAACAAAAAAAATAGAGAAAGAAAATACAAAGTTAAAACACTATAGCTTTTTTTATTCTCAGGGTATAGCTTGTCTAAAATTTCCCAGTGAGGGCCTGGGCTGTGGTCCAGTGGTAGAGTACCTGCCTAGAACACATGAAGTCCTGAGTTCAATCCCAGGCAATATGGGGCAGGGATAGGGGGGGTGTTGGTGTCATAAGCTTTCACAGTACTTACTTTCTTCTTCTGTCCTGTCTGGAAGGAAGAATGAATGCAGCCATGTTCAACGGAGGTACAGAGAGAGGGAGAGAGAAGAGTGGAGGTGAAGGTGGGGGTGGAAGAGGGAGGGAGGGAGAGATAAAGAGAGAGTGATTTATTAATAACTTTGCCTGACTGGTCAGAGACAAGAGATGAGAATACAATCAGATATCAGGTAACTCAACTCTCTCAACTGACAGGGACTGGAGTCTGCAACCATTCTTTCTCCTAAAAAACATTTATGGAATAGCTACTGTATCCTGGGCATAAGCAAGGTTTACATGAGATAATATATACCCCAATGAACAAATTCCATTGGTTTTCAGGAGCTTATAGATGAGGGGGGAGTCAAAAGCCTCTGAAGTGGGTCAGAGGTGGGAGTAGTGTATTGGTCGACCTGCAGGGCATGATAGGAACTTATAAAGGGATGGATGGTGGTTGCTGACCTGGAGTGGTTACCAGGGGAGATGTCTTGGAGGAGGATATAATGTTTTGTCTGAAACCTGAAAGATGAGCAGGTTAGCTGAGTGGAAAAGATCTTGGAAGGGAAAGGGAAAAATTATCCCAGACATGGGGAAGAGTGATGATATTGTCCTACCTGGAAAGAGCGTGGCTGTAAAAGGACTGAGAGACATGATTATGGATGATGCAAAGACATGCGAGTAACTTTAAATATCCTGGACTCCATTCTAACAGCAAGGGAGGTGTTGCTAAACAAATCTGTGTTCTTGGTTCATTCACCTCCTAGCTGTGTGACCCTCTTCTGTCCTTTTCTTATCATAAAAACAAAATCAGGAAGATTTGGAGAGATGGCTCAGCAGTTGAGAACACTGGCTGCTTTTGCCATACACTGAAGTTCTGATTCCCAGCACCCACAGGGCAGCTCACAATTTCCCGTAACTCCAGCTCCAGAGGATCTGATACCCTCTTCTGGTCCCTGTGGGCACTGCATGCATGTGGTTCGCAGACATATATGCTGGCAAAACACCCTGTACACATAAAATAAGAATAAATACATTCAAAAGAAGAAGGAGGAAGAGAAGAAACAGTGATTGAAGAAGACATCCAGCACTGACCTCTGGACTCCACAGTTGTATGCATTGATACAACCATGCACCCACTAATGTGCACACCCATGATTTTGTGCATATATTCACATACACACAAGGAATCATATTCAGATATGAGATCACTCATGACTCTGGAGCAGAGGCAGATGCACTGGAAGTTCAAGACCAGCTTGGGAATTTCTCTCTCTTTCTCTCTCATAGCCCTGACTGTCCTGGAACTCACTTTGTAGATCAGGGTGACTCTCAGAGATCTACCTGCTTCTGCTTTCCAACCATTGGTATTAAAGGTGACCCCCATCGCATCTGGAGAGATCTTGTCTCAAAAAAAAAAAAAAAAAAAAGGAACCAAAGTAGAACAACCAGCCAGCCTTCATAAACAGGCTTCCAGAATGAGAGATCACTGTTAAAAACTGAAGCTGTCTTGGGCAATCACACACACACACACACACACACACACACACACACACACACAGCACAACACAGTACAGCACAGCACAAAAATACATAATAGCATGGCATCATCTGCTCCCCCTCTTAGAGATGTCAAGAGAGAAGGAAAAATCAGAGGAAGATATGAAAATCCATTAGCTCATTTAGTGAGCTTAATAAGTTTTTATCTTGGTCTTTTGAGACAGCATTTCATATCCCAGCTTGATTTGTAATGGTTTCATATTGTCTGATGCATGGGACCTGGGAACTCTTTAGAGATGAATTTCCTGGCATGTCTGCGAGGAATTTTCTAGATAAGCTTAATTGATGCTGGAAGACCCACTCTAAATTTGGGCAGTATCATGTCGTGTGCTGGGGTCCCACGCTGAGTGAAAAGAAGTAAGCGAGCAGAACGCCTGTAGCCACCACTCTCTGCTTCCTGGCTGTAGATGTAATGTGACCAGCTGCTTCGACTTCCTGACACCATGGTTTCCCCACCATGCTACTCTTCCATCTGTAAGCTAAACAAACCTTTCCTTTCCTAAGCTTAGGGTATTCTGTCACAGCTATGAGAAAAGTAACAGATACAAAATTTATATTGAAAGGGCACATGTACCAATGCATGCATGTGGAAGTCACATGATACCTTGCAAGAGTTGGTTCCCTCTTTCCACCATGTGGGTTGCAGGAACAGAACTCAGATCTTCAGACTTGCTGGCAGGCACTCTCACATTCTGACCCATCTCGCTGTCCCAAATTTCTCTCTCTCTCTCTCTCTCTCTCTCTCTCTCTGTGTGTGTGTGTGTGTGTGTGTGTGTGTGTGTGTGTGTGTGCATGCATGCAAAGGCCAGAGGAGGACATTGGTGTCCTGTTCTATTTTTTTCAATCTTCAATCTTACTTCCACGAGACAGTCTCTCACTAAACCTGGAGCTCGCTGTTTGTAGGTTGGATCAGGTCAGCAAGTATTTTGTTTTATTTTTTGAGACAGGGTTTCTTTGTGTAGCCCTGGCTGTGGTGAGCTCTTTCTATAGACCAAACTGGTCTTGAATTCAGAGATCCACCTACCTTTGCCTCCCGAGTGCTGGGAATAGAAGGGTGTGCCACCACCGCCCAGCATAAATGGTTTTTTAACTTTAAATTTAAAAGCAAATAAAGCATGGGACTGGGCAGTATGTGAGACATCTTCTAGCCTCACCCAGTCTTTATCCCTGCTTGTGAGCTGAGAACATAGATTCACACTTACCATCCGGGGACAGTCTGCTCATCAACCCTGAGGAAGGAGACAAAAAACAAATGATGTCAACCCACAGAAATCACAACATAAAGAAAATCCACAATGAATAGACTTTCCAAGTCCATTAGACTTAACCATTTCTGGGGGAAGCATGGCTATGGTACCTTAGTACTGAGGCCAAGGCTATTTATGATGGCACAAGGGGGCCATAATAAATTCAGTTTGTTTTTCTTCTCTTTCTTTCTTTCTTTCTTTCTTTCTTTCTTTCTTTCTTTCTTTCTTTCTTTCTTTCTTTCTTTCTTTCTTTCTTTCTTTTTTCCTTCCTTCCTCCCTTCCTTCCTTCCTTCCTTCCTTCCTTCCTTCCTTCCTTCCTTCCTTCCTTCTTTCTTTCTTTGATTTATTTTTTTTATATATACAGTGTTCTGCCTGCCTGCCAGAAGAGGGCACCAGATCTCAATACATAGATGAGCCATTATGTGGTTGCTGGGAATTCAGGACCTTTGGAAGAGCAGCGAGAGCTCTTCTCTCCAGCCCCAAGTTTGGTTTTCTTAATGGCTTTTTGTCCCCAACAATAGGCAGTAGGTTTCCATTTCTTGGTGGCTTTTTGTCCCCAACAGTTTCCATTTCTCTGATATGTAACCCATTTTCCCTCACACCAGGTGGATCTCTCTGAGTCTGTAACACCCCAAGAGCAAAGGAAGTTGGGACACACGCTTTAACCCCAGCCAGTCAGCCAGTCAGATATTTCTGCACTTGTGGACATAGACAGAAACTCCTGCTACAGAGGGGACACATAGACAACTTCAGACCAATGGAAAACAGGAGGACAGAAGGAGAATCACCAGGTGAGACACCCTAAACCCAAACAAAACCCCAAACCTTCTTAGAGATGGTGGGCACCTCAGGGTAACTTATCTACCTAACAAATCTGCAATATTTGCCATTAAACTTTCACAATGTGCCAAGCTGTTTTCCTTCTCTAACTAATAGAGAAAGGAACCCACCCACCAAGCAGTATCACCAGCACTTGCAGCAGCGGCTCTCAATGTGTAGGTCATGATCCCACAAGGGTCACATATCATATATCCTGCAAATCATATATTTACATTTGATTTATAATAGTAGCAAAGTTACAGTTATGAAGTAGCAATGAAATAATTTTATGGTTGCGGGTCACTACAGCATGAGGAACTGTTTTAAAGAGTTGCAGCATTAGAAAGGTTGAGAACCACTGATTTATTTAGAGTTTCCTTAACAGTCTCTCAACCCTTTGTCCTAGATCAGTCATATAAAGCATCGTTTGCCTTCAGTGTGGTATGACTATCAAGTCAGTAAGCAATTTCATCATTGTGCAGACATAGAATGGACTTCCTCAAACTGATATGCTTATGGCAATCAGTATGTAGAATTAGGGTCTGCCAGAGTGTGTCCAACTAATCACTGAAAGAGTATGTGACCCAACAACTAGCTGTTATGCAGTACATGATCCCACTAGATTCTGAATTTGTTCCATCTTTGGGGTTCCATCATCATGCTAAAAACTTAGCAATTTTCTATGTGTATGCTCAGTTGTATGTAGATGCACATGTGTATGTGTTGGGGTGGAATGTCAACCTCAAATGTTGTTTGAGAAGCCACTATCTTTTGGGTTTTTTTCCTCTAAGATTTAATTTTTAATTATGTGTATGAGTGTGGGTAGGCACATGTGACTGCAGTGCCTTCAGAGACCAGAAGAGGGAGGCAGATCCCTTGAAGCTGGACAGTATGGGCAACTGGATATGGCTGCTGGGAACTGAGCTCTGATCCTTTGGAAGAGCAGTAGATGTTCCGAGCCACGGAGCCAGCTCTCTAGCCCCTGCCCTGTTCTTTTTCTTAAAAGTGAGGAGTTACTTGTACCACAGGGCATGCATGGAGGGTAGATAATAACTTGTTGGTGTTGGTTCTCTCCTTTTACCCTGTGTGTCTCAGAAATGAAGTCAGGTCATCAAACAGCAAACACCTACCTCCTGAACCCTCTTTTCAGCCCCGTTTAAAACTGCACATGTGACTATTACAAATAAAGCTGCAATGATCATGGTTGAGAAAGGGCCCTCGTGGTAGGATGGGGTAACCTCTGGGTACATTCCCAAGAGTGGTATATATAGCTGGTCTTGATGTAGATTGATTCCCAATTTTCTGAGGGACCACCATATTTCAGCCTTATTTTAAATAGCCATAAACTGGAAACAACCTAGATGTCCCCTAACCAAAGAATAGATAAAGGAAATGTGGTAAATAAATAAAAAAAATTACACAATGGGATATTACTCAACTATTAAAAACAACGACATCATGAAATTTGCAGGCAAATTAATGAAACTAGAAACAATCATCCTGAGTGAGGTAACCCAGACCCAGAAAGATAAACATGGATCCCCCTGGAAAGAGAAAATAGAAAAGATTTTACAGGTGGACTTGGGGCAAGTGGGGATGAGAACTGGAGGGGTCAGGCGGGATACGGTAGAAGGTCCGGAAGGAGAGAAAGCATTTTGGGGTGACGTAGAAACCTAGTGCAGTGGAAGCCCTCTGCAGTCCATGGCGGTGACCCTAGAGAAGCCTCCTAGTAATGGGAGATACAGAGCCCAAATTTGTTCTCTTCTATAATCAGACAAGGATCCTACCAGTGGGACTGGGACATCAACCCAGGCACAAAACCTTGAACCTACAACCTGTCTGCCTGCAAGATGTGCTGGGGCAATGGTGGTACAGTGGGAGTGGCCAACCCATGACTGGTCCAACTTATGGCCCACGCCATGAAATGCAGCCCATGTTTCACACTGCCTGGGTGGCCAAGAACAAGAGGCTGGTTAGCCCAGAGACCTACAGTAGAACCAAATATGACTGGCAAAAAAATGTCAGTGAACTGGTCCCTAATAATATTCTTCTACACTCATAGATTGGTACAGTTCAATCCCGGAGAGGCATTATCCAGAAACTGGTAAGAGCAAATGCAGAGACCCACAGTCCAACATTAGGCAGAGACAAGGTAATCCCATAGAAGAGGGGGAGGAAGGGTTATAGGAACCAGAGGGGTCAAGGACACCAAAGAACACAGCCCAAAGAATCAATTAACCTGGGCTCATAGGGGCTCACAGAGACTGGAGAGACAAGCATGGAGTCTGCATGGGTCTGAGCTAGGTCCTTTGTGTATGTTATTGTTGTGTAGCTTGGTGTTCCTGTAAGACCCCTAACAATGGAAATGAGGTGGGAGAGCTTTCTCTGACTCCTTTGTGTACTTGGGACCTTTTTCTCCTACTGGGTTACCACACCTTGATATGAGGGTTTGTGTCCAGTCTTATTGTTTCTTGTTAGGCCATGTTGAATGGATATCTTGCTCTTTTTTTTTTTTAAGGGAACAGAGGAGGGGTTATCTGGGAGAAGGGGAAGGAGGGGGGACTGGGACAAATGGAGGAAGGGGAAACTCAGGTAGGATATAATGTATGAGATGAGTATAAAAAATTTTAAAATATGCATGTGTTTGTGTTCGTGTGTGTGTATGTGTGTACACATACCATGGTGCATGTGTGGAGATCAAAAGACAACCTTGAGTGCAGTCCATAATTTTTAATTGTTTTGAGAGAGAGTTTCTCAAGCCTGTAGTCCTGGAACCTATTTAGATGAGGCTGGCCTCTGTGGAGCAAGTGAGCCATGAGCTGTGGGAGTCTGGGAACTGACCTGGAGCAAGAGTGAGATTGTGTCCCACTCCTGAAAAATCTCTTTTTGAGACGAGCAGGAGTAAGATCACTTCATTCCTGTTCTGAGCATGCATGCCTTGCATAAAGCCTTTCGACCCCTACCTCTGCCAACCTTGAGGTAGTCACATAGCCTGGAAGACAGGTTTCAGGACATGTCCAGCTGGCACACTGGCATTTCTCTTCATGCAAATGAAGCATTTCCAGCACCTCAGCTCCAGCCAATGGTGTACAGTCACACAAAAAACTCCTACTCACTTCCCCAAGGTTTATATAGCCCTTATTCCCCCAAATAAAGAGAGCTATTTCACTAAAAACCTCCCAGAAAAGGCTGTTTCTCCCAGTCAGCAAGGACCAAGATCCTGCTAACTCACCTGTCTGGTTAGGCTTCTTTCCTTCCAGCACCAGTGTGCAATGGTGTCTGGATGCCCTGAGGCCAGAAGATAACCCAGTATGGCAGGCCCAGAACTCAAAGAGACCCTGTGTCTGCCTCCCGAGTGCTGGGATTCCAGGTGTGCGCCATATTACAACTGTCTTCATTCTTGCTCAATGTTCTCCATCGAACTTCCCAGTCCATGACATCTGTCAGTGTGACTCAGACACTTACCCACAATTCCTGATGGCATCAGAACCAGACGAGGTGACGTGGAGATCGAGATTACAGATGAAGCACAGAATGTTGAGTCAGATGCATCATAGACACAAAGCCATAATTAGAAAACCAAAAACAAGGTCAGACTTTGGGGGTCTGGGAACATGTTGGAAAATAAAATTTATAATGGTTTGTGATGCATAGTTGGGGATGAAGCCCCAGGTCTCATGAGATTCCCAAGAGTCCCTTTGCAACAGATTTGGGGGAGGATTCAGTGAGCTGAGAATGGCAGTCAAACAGCTTGTCCATAGCTATGCTGGAAGGAGAAGAAAGGCTGCTCTTTGTTGACACTGGACAGAGGTACCAGGCTTGTTTCAGTTTGATCTGGGTCTCCCTAATCTCCATCTTCTGAGGTCAAGATTACATGTGGGATACCATGCTCACTAGCATTTATTATGGGCTTTGGGAATCCGAGCTCATCTTCTAATGCTTCCGGTAAACAAGTGCACTAACCACTGAGCAATCTTTCCAGCCCGTGTGACTTTTTCTATCTGAATGTGTCTGGTCAAATTAGATCCAGGGTTTATCTAAAGTTTTCTCTTTGGTCAATTTGCTTTTGTTTCTTTCTCATTCTGAAGCTTGTATAAGCCATTAAACAAGGAAGGCATTTTTAGGGACAAACACTTACAAAGTGTTCTTTCACTTTTCTTTTCAGTGAAAATTTTGTAATTAGTCAGACATGGTAGTGCACACCATTAATCTCAATACTTGGCAGAGACAGGTGGATCTCTGTGAGTTCAAAGCCAGCTTGAGCTATATAGTGAGCTCCAGGCCAGTCAGGGCTATATACTGAGACCCTGTCTCAAAAAACAAAACAAAGCAAAGAAAATTTCATTATTAAAGATGAACTATAGAAGGCTTCCAGTCTACTGTCTTTATGATGCAAACAGAACATGTGCAGAGATGTTCCTATCAGTAATCTTAAAAGCACAAGCTGAGCCTGCTTGTGTTTTTAAGATTTCTTTCTACCATGTTTGTTACTCAAAATGGACATGCACAGATGTATCCTTGGCTGCCATCTTTAACTTTTCTAACATGACCTTAAGCTAAACATGCCCAAAATGGTCTTTCATGGTCCCTTCCTTAGAAAGGACCTTCAACTAAGCATTCTGGGGATTATACCTTCCATTAAGTGCTTTTCTATTTGACTATGCATGGACTTCTTTGTTGGAGGAGGGCACCACTCAGGAAATCACTATTGGCTCTCCTTGCCTACTGCAGGTAATAATTCTTTCTCTACTCTTTTGTTTCTCAGCTGAGTTTGCTTTGAATCACTCTCACCAAGATGAAAGCCAGTTATATATGGACTAACGGAAAAAAAAAAAAACCAAAACGTTAAATTCTGGGGAATGGGTGGAAGAGTAGTGCTTGAGTTCTATCAAAAGAGGTAGTCTAGATGTTTATAGTGTGCAGGTGATTCTGCTGGCCTGCCCTCAGGGACCTAGTAATTGCTTATGCCCTCACCTGCCAGCCTTGCTCAGGTGTGTGTGTGGACCAATAAAAGGACCTCCAGCCACCCCCAGCTCCTTTTTCTCTGTTCCTATGCTCTCTCTCTCTCTCTCTCTCTCTCTCTCTCTCTCTCTCTCTCTCTCTCTCTCATATTCATTCCCTTTCCCTCTCTCTCCTCCCTTTCTTCCCTCCTCATGGGCTGCCTCTACTCTTTCCCAGGTCCTCATTCCTTTCCCTTCCCCCAATAAATCTCCTTTATGACAGATCTACTGCATGGCATAATTTCTTAGGGGCACAACTTGGCATGGCACCCCCTTGACACATTATATTTCATAACACTAGCTACTTGATTTCTCTTCAGTACCTAGATTAGAAGCTGGGCTATGGACACAGGAAAAGAAATGCTGATTTAAAGTCAGCTGATATTGTTTCTAGAACAGTTCTAGGCAACTTATATAGATGGGGAAGAAACTACAGAGAGATTTTTACCTTTCAGCACTGTAGGCACACAAGCATCAGGAAGGATGAGCCAGGACCAATGGGAGCGTTTGTCCAACCAAAGTTGAGAAGGAATATGGAATCAATTAAGTTGTCCTTTATGCATCAGTGTACTCCGAAGATCCCCAAATAGGGTAAGGAAAGAGAATGGAGAGCTTTGACATAGCCTCTGGTTCCTCCATCTCTTTGAAGATACATTTATTCCAGAAGTGAGAGCTTATAGGTACAAGTTACCTGGGGAATGTAAACCCTCCCTGTTCTGCTTGACTTCTGGGAGATTAGTAGAATATGGGCTCCATAACAACCAACTGTTACCTTCTGTTCTCACCTGGAGGGCAGAATGCTCACTTCTTAGCAAAGAAGAAAACCTCTCTATCCTGAAGCTCACCAGTGAAGACAGAGTCCACCCTGGCTATACAGAGTGGGGTTCCCAACTGGGTCAGCTCATTATCTTACTGACATTAATATCAAACCATAGTCATGAAAACCAACAAAGACCCTTTCTTCCTCTCTTGCAAGCACCATTCCTATAGGATCTGAGAGGATGGCTGGCCTTGAAGTCTATCCCATCCCCACCTCATGACCTTCAGACCTAGATTGAATGTCCATGTTCAAGTTGAGTGTTCTCTGAGTCTGCTCCCTGGTCTGATGTTTGCCCCTTTCTTTTGTCTCCCTGAGTAGAACCTACCCCTACTACAACTCTTGTTCATTATATAGAGAAGAATTGTGACTTACATTTGACTGGAAGAGGAGCCAAAACCAGGACCCAGTGAGTCAGCATGGGAAATAGAGGCAAAGAAGAGGGTAGGGTTAATATAAATGCAAACTACCTCAGTCTCCCCAAGTATTTTTTGTTTCCTCATGGCATGGTTATGTGTCCATTGTTATAGAGCAAGGGGCTTTTATGCAGTGGTAACACTGCCAAAAGTGTCCAGAATCCTCTGATGTTTGAATAAGAATGACCCTACAAGCTAATAGATTTGAATACTTGATCACTCAAGGAGTGGTACTATTAAGAGGTGTGGCTTTGTTGGAGGGTGTGTGTCACTAAGGGGTGGGCTTTGAGGTTTCACATGCTCAAGCCAGGCCCAGTGTCTTGCTCCTCCTACTGCCTGCTGATCTAAATGTAGAAATCTCAGCTACCTCTCCAACCATGTCCACCTGTGTGCTGCCATGCTTCCTGCCACGTAGGTAATGGGCTAAACCTCTGAACTGTAAGCCTGTCCCAATTAAATGATTTCCTATATAAGAGTTACTGCATTCATGGAGTCTCTTCACAGCAGTAGAACACTGACTAAGATGCCTTCTTTAGTGTTGTGGTTTTAAAATTAGCTTTACATATATAGGTATATGTATATACATATATGTGGCCTAGTGACAAACAGATACATAACTATGTAGATACAGAGCTACATTCACACAGGCTCTCAGTATGCATCATTCATTCATTATCAGGCTGCTCAGGCTCTGCATCCATTTACTAGACTAACCAGAAACAATTTCTTGCACTTTTATAACTCTGTTTGATTATCAATAGTTAGTTCTTACAATAAATATTTTAAAAATATTTTTAAGAGTGCCAACCATAGTAATTTATATCTATAATCTCTGCACTTGGTAGGCTGAAGCAGGATGATTACCACAATTTCGAGGCCAGTGTAGGCTATAGAATAAGACTTTCTTTTGAAAAATAATGGACTGATGAGATGCCTTAGTGGGTAAGCACTGCAAACCTGAAGACTAGAGTTTGATGCCTGGAATCTATAAAAGGTAGAAGAAGAGAACCAAATCTGCTGGTTCAGAGTTGCCCTCTGTTCCATTTTTTTCTCACATTTTTGAGATATTTATTTATTTATTGGGTTTTTTTTTTTCAAGACAGGGTTTCTCTGTGTAGCCTTGGCTGCCCTGGACTTGCTTTGTAGACTAGGCTGGCCTAGAATTCAGGGAGATCCACCTCTCTCTGCCTCCCAAAGTGATGGGATTATAGGTGTGTGTCACCACACTTTGCTTTTTATTTATTTTTATTTTATGTATATGGGTGCTTTGCCTGTATGTCTGTCTATACACACTTTGATGCAGTGCCCTCAGATGCAAAAAGAGGACATCAGATTCCCTGGAACTGGAATTATAGATGGTCATAGCCTCCACGTGGGTGCTGGGAACCAAACCTGAGTCTTAAGGAACAGTCAGTACTTATAACCACTGGGCCATCTCTCCAGTCACTAACCTCTACATTTTAGCGAAATCTGTATTAATTCTTATTTTGTGTATAAGTGTTTTACGGGTATGTATATAAGTGCATTGCATGTATACCTCATGCCCTTGAAGGCCAGGAGATGTGCTCCCCACACAATTATGATGAATAAGGTAAAATAAATTGCAGAGGATACCTTGTAGAAGTTGGTTTTCTTCTTCCACAGTGGGTCCTTGGGGGGGGGGTTTGAACTCAGGCTGCCAGGCTTGGTGGCAAGGGTCTTAGCCCACTGAGCCATCATGCTGGGTCCAGAAGTAAATATATGGGCCTCTTCTCAAGAGAGTCAGAGAAAGAATGGCTCAGTGTGGGGCTTCAGAACCTGGATCTGACAATGCAATTGCATGATTTGTTTGAAGTGCTCAAGGCATGCTAAGTACCTAATGCCTGTTGGTTCCTTTTCTCTATGTTCAGTCAAAAATAATAGCATTACCTTATATTTGCACAGAAAAGTCCTTTCCATTTACTCAGTCCAGCTAAATACTAGGAATTTTCCTAGGCCATAGGAATAAAGATAGGGGTCCAGGCTCTCTGGGAACTCACAATCTCAGAGACTTTTCTCTCTTCCATGTGTCACCAAGAAATAATTCTCAAAGGACCAGCCAAGGATCATTGAGTCATTCCTGGGACTTTTCAAAGATGTGATGGTTGACTGAATTAAGGGACACTTGGGTAGCTGGGAAAGCATTATTTAATCTCTGTCTTAATGTTTCCATTGCTGTGAAGAGACTCCATGTCCATGGCAACTTTTATAAAAGAAAGCATTTAATTGGGTCTGGCTTACAGTTTCAGAGGTTTAGTCCATTATCATCATGGCAAGAGAAATGGTGGTGTACAGGCAGACATGGTGCAGGAGAGATAGCTTAGACTCTTACATCTTGATCCACAGGCAGCAGAAGGAGACTGTGTACCACACTGGACATAGCTTGAGCATAGAAGACCTCAAAGCCCACCCCAACAGTGACACACTTCCTCCAACAAGACCACACCTACTCCAAAAAGGCCACACATCCTAATAGTGCCAAGCATTCAAACACATGAGTCTATGGGGGTCAAACCACCATAATCATATCATTGCATCAGTGGCTCATGGTGTGTCAGCAGCACCAGTCCTTCCTCTTCTTCTGAAACAGAAGCTTATGTGGTTTGGCACTTGCTTCAAATAATTATGTGGCCCCAGAGTGTCAGAAGGGGTGTATGCTGTTTAGCAGGCTGGAGAAGGAAGGGGGAAAATTCTTGCTCTCTTACAACTGTAATGTCCTTCATCTCCTACCTTTGGAAATCAAAACTCTAGTAGGTTCTGCACCTTTGAGCCTCCAGGGTTGATGTCAGTGGCTCCCTGGATCCATGGACCTTCACCTTGGACTAAGAATTATATCACTGGTGTCTTTGTTTCTGAAGCTTCAGGTTTAGACTGAGCCAAACTACCTTCCTGGTTCTCTAGCTTGGGATGGCCTGTTGTGTGCCTTCCCAGCCTTCACAATAAATCCTTTCCCACCTGTCTTCTATTCTATTCTAGAATATTTTAGAATATTCTATATATTTTATTTCTTATCATAGTGAGTTATAGTCTGTTATATTGTTTCTATTTCTAATCTATTTTTAAATTCTATTTCCCAATATATCATATATTATCCTATTCTGTCCTATTTTTTATTTACCTTGAGTTTGATGCCTGGAACTTACATAAAGGTAGGATCTCACTATGTGGACTAGGATGACCTAGAACTCACAGAGACTCATCTGCCTCTCTTCTCTACATGCTGGAATTAAAAGTGTCACCTGGTACTAACCCACTTCTGTTATGTTTCCATTATACTTTATTTCTATTTTTATTATAGTCTACTTCCATTTTATTATGTTCTATTTATCATCTCTAGTCTATTCTTTTTGGTTCTTTGGAGAATTCTGGATAAAACAGTGTTGTCACAACATTCCAACTCCTTCTGTTTGAGATTGCACTTTAAAATACTTTAGTCAAATTAACACATCATAATAGACTAGATGAAGGTACAGATGTGAGAATATTAAACTATTAAACTAGCCTATTTTTTGAAACAGGGTCTCATGTAGCACAAACTAGCCTTGTACTTACTATGTAGCTGAAGATGATCTTGAACTCTAAATTCTGCCTCCACCTGATATTACAGACATATTTCATCATGACTAGCAGCTGCTTACTTTTTAATTGTTATTTTATGATCCTCAAGCCAAGATTTTAGAACTGATTGAAGCTCCACCCTTCCTCAGAATTCCCACAGGATTCTCCACACCCAACAAAATCTAAAAGGAACTATCTATGAGAGCACAAACATGAGATATCTACAGTTCTTACTTTTTTCTTCCATTGCAACTGGAGACAAAAGCATCATTCATGTGGATTCCATCAGGACCAGGAAGCAGGTGCAAGGAGAGAATTAGACAAAGACTCAGATCACTACAATCATCTAGACCACCACAGCTGTCATGTCCTTGGAGTCTAGCTAATACACACAGATTATGTCAAAGTTCCTCAGGTTCATTAATTTGCTCATACACACACACCTGTCTATTCATCTATTGTCATCTGTCTGTCTATCGCCCATCTGCTTATCTATCCATCAATGTACCTATCATCTACCAATCAATTCCCCACCTACTCCTCTACCCATACATTGTATACCTAGCCATCATCCATCACCCATTCTATTATCCACTTATTCACTCATCTGTCTATTCATCTGCATCTACTCATATACCCTTAATCTATCCAGTATTCATTTCCATTCATTCATCCATTCATATATCTACCCATTCATCAACAACTGTTCATTCATCCATCCATCCTTTGATCCATCTACCCACATATATATTTCATCAACTTTCCATATGCTCACCCACCCATAAATATATCCATTACCCATTGATATATATTTCTACCCACCCATCTGTTCATAGATCTGTTCATCCATCCACTCACCATACACTTGTCCATCATTCATCTACCCATTTATCCATCTATCCATCCACCTATTCACCACATACTTGTCCATCATCCATCCACTTATTCTTATACCCATTTACTTAACCCACTATCTACTTAAACAACTGTACATCTACTTAACCACCCATAAACTTATTCATTATCCATCCATGCATCCTTCCACATACCCATTCATTCTTCTTTCCTTTCCTCCATCCATCTATCCACTGCACATCTATCATTTACCTGTCTATCATATACCTATTCATCCCTCCATCTACCCATCCAACATTCACTTGGTTCATTCTCTGATCTATGCATAAGGATTAGGAGGCACATATAAACTGGGCTCTGCTCTGTTCTATAGACATATGCTAAGCTGATTGGAGAAGAGTTACTGATAGAGGAGTAAACAAAATATTCTATGTGGTTTTCTTCTGGAACTAGCAACATGTGGATGCCTCAAACATTTACAGGTACTACAGTGTTAGTATGTCTAGAATAGAAGCTGTGATTGTCCACATCCCACCCATCCAAAGATGATTGATACATAGATAGATATGAATCCACATCGATGTAAACATTCAAATAAATCAATCTCTTCTTTTCATTTTTAATTTTCAATCATGTGTCTTGTGGAGGGGTATGTACACATGAGTGAAGGTGCTTGCAGAGGTCAGAGCCATCAGATTGCCCAGTGCTATCAGATTGCCAGAGTTACAGGTCCTTGTGAGCTGCCCAGTGTGAGTGCTGGGAACCAACCAGAGTTCCTCTGCAAGATCAGTACGTACTCTTAATGACTGGTCTATCTCCAAAGCCCAGTGAATCTCTTACTTAGGAATTTCAATTAGTATGTATAGAAGGGATAAAGAGAACAGAAAATTTCTGTTGGATAGGCACTGCTACTGTAGTGTCTCTTTTAAGGTAAGATCTACAGATGGCTGTTAAAATAGATTGGCCAACGTGAAAAGAAAAAGAGTACATATGTATAGTCTCACTATCTCCCCCATATATTTATCAATTACAAGAAGGGAAATAGAAACAGGCAGTGGAGAAAACTGATAGACAATATTCTTTATGAAGAGATCATCATAACATTATAGGTAAGATAACATCATAGGTAAGAGACAAACCATTATCAATTGCTTTGTTATAATTCATTCACTGAAGGAACTGAGGGTGGCAAGGGTGGCTCCATTTTGTTTCTCAGACTCTATCTTAAGTTGACTGACCTTGGACTGACTTGACCCCTACCTTTGGGTTCTGAGAAGGGCCACATGCCTTCTACCCTGCAGGTTGTTGTGGATACCACAGAATGTGTAAATAGATAACTATAATCAGGCCTCCACCCCACAGGTTGTCAAGTTGTCATAAATGCCACAAAATGTGTTAGTGGATCCTCCACTCCATCCAGCAGGCTATCTTAGATATCTGTCGGTTTGGCCAGGTGGCTTGGAACAATTAGCCTAAAGGTCATCTCGATTGCTGAACCCCCCACCCCAAACTTACCCTTCCATGTAATGCCAAGGCTTGGAACTCCCTGCTTGCTGTTTTTCCCTTTAAAAACTCTGCCTCCCTGAGACTCGGGGCCTCACTTTCTAACCTGTTATGTCAGGGAAGATTGGCGGCCTGAGCTTAAGCTTGAATAAAGATTTTCATGTGAGTTGCAATGGACTCAACTCCTAGTGGTCTTTTGGGGTCTCTTGAATTGCGCACAACACCGTGAAGGAGCAGTGTGATTTTGATGTATTCTTGCCCTAAATGCATAATCTCAGTCTAATCATGGGGAAAGCTCAGAGAAACTCAGTCTAGGAGATATTCTGAGACTAACTGACCAGACTCATTTAAATTCATGAGAGACAGGAAAAGACTGATGATACAGAAGAACACAGGAAGGTAAGATGCCTCAGCAAGTAAAGCTACGTCCCCACCAAAGTCTGATGATCTGAGCTTGATCTCTGGATTCATATGGTGGAAGGAGAGAACCAACACCTAGCTGTTGTCTTCTGACCTTCACATGCACACAATATATGCACAAATAAAAAGTAAACAAATAAATAAAATACAATTTTTAAAATAGGAAAATAATAGAAAGGAAGGAAAGAAGGAAGGAAGAGGAAAGGGAGGAAGGAGAAGAAGGTGAGGAGGCAACCATATCCTTCGTATGACTCCAATTACCTGTATATTCTGGTTCCCACAGTCTCTCTATTCTACCATTTTACCCTCATTCTATCTGCCATCTTTCTGCCATACTGACTGTCCTTAGAGCCTTGAAGGAACTCAGTGTCTTTTAGCTCAATATCTTTTTGCAATGCAGTCCAGTCCACCTGAAACAATTTCTCATCCTTTAGCTGGCTAGCTCCTGCTTCTTATTAAGGTCTGGTCTCAAAAAGTCACCTTTCCAGAATGGTCTTACCTAAAGCCCACTACTGGGATGTGATCATCTCTTTATCATGAGAATCACATCAAAATGGAGCTATGCCTGCCTTTCTGTGATTCTATTTCCAACACTGAGTACAAACTAAAACTTGAAAGTATTGCAGATCTAATAGGGGGAAGAGTAGTGCAGTTTCGTGACAAGACTAAAGTCATTCCAGTGTAGACTTTGGCATCTTTACACTGTAAAAGACTGGCATCCATCTCATTAGCACACTGGCTAAAGGGATGGTGACTTCTAGAAGTGCACAAATGGGACCTCTGCAAAGACACAAAGCAGTTCAGGGAATTCTGTGACTCTGAGGAGCAGATGAGAACGAGATGCTAACTGACACAGGTGGTCTCTCTCTCTCTCATGGTGAAAAGGCACTGCTGAAAAACAGTATGTCCATCTCCTTGGAAATGTCACTCACAAGGGACAGATGAAGCTACTAGGGTCTTCAGAGCAGGCCCACCAACACAAGATTTACTAAGACATCAATATCTCCAAAGGCAAATCCACCAGCATGAGACTAATGTAGCCACTAGTACTTCCAAGGGAAAGGCCACCAACAAGAAACTCATGAAGCCACCGGTACCTCTAAATTCAGGACCAACAATCCAGGACTCATGCAGCCATCTCCATAAGGGAAAAGATAATGGACTGTCTACCCCCAATGTAAGGAAGCCTCTGGTATACTTCTGAATTGTTGACCGAATCTAGCCTCCATGGCCTCCCCTTCCTAAGATGCCATGGAGAATGATATGAGGAGTGGGTGGAAGCTTTACCTTGACGAGGAACACAGGCCTCCGTCAGGCCCAGGAAAAGGAGGATCACCAGGGACCTCTTCAGAAATGGCTCCAGGCTGGACATAGTGGGGCCCGGACAGTGTCTCTGCTGTTCTCTATCCAGCTTCAGTCACTCTGACTATTCACTCTTCTCCTAGGCTCTCAAGGTAAACTTCACTGCCCACATATGCCCTCCAGCTATCTGGAGGCAGCCATCTGGTGAGGCCCATGCCCACGCCACCAGCTGCTGGCAACTGCCCCTTCCCACTGGCACCTGCTTTTTTTTTTTTTTTTTTTTTTAGCAACACTCTATGGTAATTATGCTATACCCACTTACTTGTTTTCCAGTGACTCAAACACAACATCTTGTTTGATGAAATCCATGGCTAACAGTGATTTTTGCATTTTAATTAAATTTTTTTTTTTTAGTTTTAAAATCTCTTTCTCTTTGTGTGTCTCTCTCTGCCTCTCTGTGTGTCTATGTATGTATGTGTCTCTTTGTGTGTTTGTGTGTGTGTATGTGTGTGTGTGAGTGTGTGTGTGTGTGTCCTGGAGTTGAAGTTCTGAACATTTAATAGCCACACAGCATGGGTCCTGGGAACTGAACTCCAGTCCTCTGTAACAGCAATAAATGCTCTGCTAATCTCAAGCTCTTATTGATGTTGTTTTTGCTTTTTCTTATATTTTTATTTTATATGTGTGGGTGTCTTGCCTATATGTATATAGGCATCTGGCACATTCAGGGCCCTCAAAAGCCAGAAGAGTGTGTCAGACCCCTGGAACCAGAGTTTGGATGATTGTGAGCCACCATGTGGGTGCTGGGAATCAAAGTTCATCCTCTGGAAGAGCAGCCAGTGATCTTAACCACTGATCCATCTCTCCAGCCCCTAAAAAGGTTTGGCGGTGGTGGTGTTTTGAGACAGAGTCTCATTTTGTATTCTGGGCTAGACTTGAATCCATAGTGATCCTCCTGTCTCAGTGCCCCAAGTTTTGGAATTATAGTCATGTGCTACCACACCTAAAACCTTTGTTGTTATTGTTGTTTATTGAGGCAAGTATCACATTGCACAGCCTAGCCTGGAATTTACTGTGTCATTGAGAATGACCTTAAGCTTCTGGCCTTTCTGCCCATGTCTCTCCAGTGTTGAAATGACAAGTGTCACCACCCACCCAGGCAAGCAACTAAGCACACAGTCAGCTAAACTGCTCCTGGCCCTCTGTTTCTGTTTTACACTTATTTATTTGTTTACTTGTTCTGAATGGTGTTGTGGGTGTGTGCACATGTTGGCAAAGGCACATGGATGGAGGTCAGGAGACAACTTGATGGAGTTGGTTCTCTCCTACCATGTGTGTCTCAGTAATCAAACTCAGGTTATCAGTCTTAGCAGCAAACACCTTTGCCTGCCTTGCCATCTTCTAGGTTCTTGTTTGGGTTTACTTTTAAAACAGGTCCTTGCTTTGTAGTCCAGCCTAACCTTGAATTTAAGATTCTCCTTTCTCAGCCTCCCATTTTCTTAGATGATGTGTGTACACCACCATGTCTGGCTGAAAAATAATTATAAGGGAATCCTCTTGATGAGGAACAGATACATTTAGGTCAGATGGACTGGGAGGTGATGCAAGCATCTCTGAAAACCACAGCAGAACTGAGCATGGGAGCTTATGTTTGCAGTCCATCAATCGGGAGGGTAAGGCAGGAGGATCACAAGTTCCCAAGTTCCAGACCAATGAGACCTATGTAGTGGGAACCTTGGGAGAGGGAGGAGGGAAGGAGAGAGAGAGAGAGAGAGAGAGAGAGAGAGAGAGAGAGAGAGAGAGTGGTAGTCTGTCATAGTGGCATATACATTTAATCCCAGCACTCAGGAGGCAGAGGCAGGAGGATATCTATGAGTTTGAGGCCAGCCTGATCTACATAATTAGTTCCAGGACAGCCAGAGCTACTTACTGAGACCTTATCTCTAAAAAACCAAGAGAGAGGGGGGAGAGGTATAATCCAAGGACTCAGAAGGATCAGAAGTTGAAAGTTACCCTTGACTACATAATAAGTTTGAGCTACATGAAATATGTATCAGATGAAAAATAAGGAAGGAAAGAAGGGAGTGAAGGAGGAATAGAGAGAGATGAGGAAAGAGACCTCAGCAGGGGCGCCTGTCTGTCATTCCCACCAGCTGTGAGGTCTTCAAAGGCAAGGACTCTTTTCTCTCTCTACCCCTGATGCCAACACAACACCAGCTACACAAAAGAAAACTCCCTGAGGGTCCCAAATGTTAGTCGTGGGAAAGGTGGGACTGACTGATTTAAAATTCTCTCTGTTTTCCTGTCTTAGGATGGGACTGGTTAAGTTTGCTTCCTGTTGCTGTGATAAAACAGACTGAAAACAACTTGATGAGGAAACTGTTTATTGGGCCTGCAGGTTATGGACCTCAAAGATCTGAGAGAAAACAGGGCGGCAGTTTAAGGCTGGAACCTGGAGGCAGGAACTGAAGCAGAGACTGTGAAGGAACGCTACTTACTGGCTTGCTCCCTGTGGCTTGCTCAGCCCGCTTTCTTATCCACTCAAGACCATATGCCCGGGAATAGCACTGCCCACAGTGGCCTGCTTCCTCTCTCATCAAGCACTAATCAAGAAAATGTCCCTCATAGATTTGCCTACAGGCCAATCTGATGGAGACATTCACAACTGAGGGTCTCCCTTCCCAGGTAACTCCAGTTTTTGTCCAGTTGACGAGAAAACCAACCAGCGCAAGTGCTAAGGGTCGAGTGAAAAGGGAGTTCTGGGAAGCTGCCAAGGGCTTACAGAGTCTCCCTGGGGCTCTGTCTCAGAACAGGCAGTTATGGCAGGCAAGAGACAGGTGTCAATGGTGCAGAAGCCCTTCAACCCATTGGGAACGAGCGCCTAGGTTCTGCTATCATTGATCCATGTCGTGCTGGCAGCACACTGTGGTCCCAGTCTGGCAAGTCAGTGTTCTGTGTCCTCCCTCGGGTTCATCTCCAGCAACCCCTTTGTTCTTTCATCCCTAGGCAGTCTTCTGTTCTTGGAATTCTAATGCCTCTCCAATGCCTTACTCCTATTTACTGACACCCTGTTCAAACTTGGGAACCTGTCCCCTTCTTTCTTTAGTCCTTTCACAGATCAGTTCTTCCAGCACCTGACCTGAGGCAAAGCTCAGTCCATACTCTGAACATTGGGCTAATGAGATCCTCTCCAAGCCAGGCCAGGGTGTTCATGACACTGTCTCAAAAGAAGAGAGAGGGGAGACAGAAAGGGAGAGAAGGGTAGAAGAGAAGGAAAGGGGGAGGATAGGGGGAATGGAAAGGCAGGATGAGGAAGGATGAAAAAGAAGGAAAGCAGAGAGGGAGAGGAAGAGACCTCTCTATTTGCTGATTGAGTGACATTCCCTCACCCCTAAACCAGGGTATCCCATTGTCCTCACATGTCTCTGGACATCTAATGTCCTCTGCTGACAAGCTATCCATCTCTGGTCTCCTTTCCATTTTGAGTCTCCAATTAGGGGAGTGGTTCTCAACCTTCCTAATGCTGCAACCCTTTAATACAGTTTCTCATGTTGTGGTGACTGCCCCCAACCATAAAATTATTTTTGTTGCTATTTCATAGCTGTAATTTTGTTACTGTTATGAATCTTAAGGTAAATTTATGACATGCAGGATATCTGATATGCAACCCCCAAAGGGTTTGAGATCCACCGGTTGAAAACCGATGTTCTAGGGGATTTCTCACAACCACTTTGCTTTTCTTTGCCACCATCTGAGATAGCAACTCCACCACAAATTCTAATCTTCCATCTCTCCAGTGACATCAGATTCTTGTTCTGCACCACTACTCTTGCCATGCTCAGGACACCAGCATCAAGACAATGGCTGTGTGCACAGTGTCCTTTCAGGGTGAGTCCCCTGCCATTCCTGGTCTTGGCAACCAGGGCCCATCACATCAGTCCTCACCAGAATTTCTTTTTCTTTTCTTTTCTCTCTCCTCTTTTCTTCTTCTCTTCTTTTCCTGCATTTCTTTTTTTCTGTTTTGTTTTTTTGAGACAGGGTTTCTCTGTGTAGCCTTGGCTGTCCTGGACTCACTTTGTAGACCAGGCTGACCTTGAACTCACAGCGATCTGCCTGCCTCTGCCTCCCTTAGTGCTGGGATTAAAGGCATAAACTACCACACTGGTTTTGTTTTGTTTTTTTTTTCAACACAGGGTGTCACCGTGTAGCCCTGGCTGTCCTGGAACTTACTCTGTAGCCCAGGCTGGCCTCAAACTCCGAGATCTGCCTGTCTGTGAAAGGATTAAAGGTGTGTGCCACCACTAACTGGCTGATTTATTTTACTTTTAACTGGGACATAATTGCCCATGTGTCTGAAGCTAGCCTTGAACTCAACATGTAGTATTTAAGGATCCTTCTGCCTCTGCCTCATAAGTGCTGGAATTGCAGATATGTGTGACCAAGAGTGGTCTGTGTGGTGTTGGGTATTGAACTCAGGGCTTTGTGCACACTAAGCAACCACTCTATCAACTGAGCCACACCCCTAGTCCTAGGATGACTTTTAAAGGAAATCTGGGTCATGTCACCCTTTCCCCAACCTTGTTTAAATCTCTTTAGTGGACCTTGAGCTTTGAATTTTAAGGTGAATATGTAGCAAAAAACCAGAAAGGGACGCTAACTGGAGGGGAAAGAGCTCCACTGGGAAATGGACAAGGAGTAAGGGAGAAGATAGGGCACTGATGGCTGGGGGATGGGCCAAGTATTTCCAGGTTCTTGACCTCAGTTCAAAGAACTGAAATAAGGGCTCATGTGAGTTTGCAAAAGAAGCAAGATGTCTTTTTTCTCAACAATGTGTAATAGTGCAGGGTATAGAGGAGTATGCTGTCAAGGCTGACAGGAGGCCACATGAGTGATTATTGTTTGGGGTTCCCTTTATGGGGTTCCACAGAAAGAGTTGGTTACTAAGGGAATGTAATGTAATTTAAGTAGGTCGCTACTTTGATTGATAAATTAATTCATTTAGTCATTTTTTCCTACTGTGCTCCCTTCCCATAATGCATCTGATTCTAATCGTGCTCATGCTCAATTATGCATACGCATAAGATGGAAAATAGAGGAATCCTCCCTAAAAGGTTATGACTGGACAGTTTTGTGTTTCTGCTCATGCATCCAAAACCAATTCAGGCCAGATTGATCCTTCTACTCTTCATATCTGATACAGCTGGGAATACACTTAAGTAGAAATTTTCTAAATTTGTTTGTTACTGAGGCCAAGGAAACTTATTATTCAAAGCTGAGAGTATGTGGGATTGAAGAGTTTTGAGGCTGGTGGGCACATTGTTTGGAAAGGGGTGTATTTGTACATGCATAGTATGAGCAAGGAAAGGGCTGAGGCTGCCAAAGGGGAGTGTGTGTAACACAAACTAAATTGTGTCTTAGGTTAAACTAGTGATTCTCAACCTGTGGGTCGTGATCCCTTTGGGAGTGGGGATATCAAACAACCTCTTCACTGGGCTGCCTAAGACCATCAGAAAACACAGATATTTACATTATGATTCATAACAGTAGTAAATTTATAGCTGTGAAGGAGCAACAAAAATAACGTTATGATCACCACAACATGAGAAACTGTATTAAACAGTTGCAGCATTAAAAGGTTGAGAACCACTAGACTAAACTGCTTCCTATGCTTCCTGCCTCAGGTGGAGGGGAGGGTAACAAAGGAGAACCAAGAATAATGACACATATGTATGAAGAGGCCACGATGAAAGTTGTTGCTTTGTATGCTAACTTAAAAATTAATTTCAAATGTATGTGCATATATACATATATAACGTTCACATCATATATGCTCATGTATGCTCACTTGACGAATTTCACGTCTGTAGTTCCATATTCTCTGATCCAACCAACCTCAGACAGAAACTATTTGAAGAAAAGAAATGCATTGAGGCTGGGAGGATAAGAACACTTGGTATACAAATGTGAGGGCCTAAGTTCAAATCTCCAGAACCTTCCAAAGAAAATGGTGTGGTCAAGTTCACTTGTAACACCCAGAAATGTAAAGGATGGATGGAAACAGGAGCATAGCTAGGACTTGCTGACTGCCATCTAGCACCATGTCCAATGAGCGATCCTGCCTAAATAAATAAATAAATAAATAAGGTGGAGCGTGATGAGTAGGACACCTGACACACACACACACGCACACACACAACCCGGTTACATCTGTATTGAGTATTGCAGACTCTTGTCATCATTTCCTCAACAATACAGCATAATAGTTTTTTGCATAAGATTTTGTGCAGCAGATATTATAAATGATTTGAGATTATTTAGTATGAGAGATGATGCATAGATTATTACAAATTGGAACATGTTTTTAAAAGGAACTTGAACTCCACTGATTTTATTTTTTAGAAGCAGGTATTGGAACTGCTTGCGCATGAATCCTAAGGAACAGTTGTGTGTGTGTGTGTGTGTGTGTGTATTTGTATATACACACAGGTAGATATTTATATAGACACACAATAATCTTTAAAAACCACATTGGTATTAAAATTGTCTCTAGAGTTATGAATAGTGGAGCCTGGCTATAAATCTAGCACTTGGGTGGTAGAGGTAGGAGAATCAGGAGTTCAAAGCCAGACTCAGTGGCCTAGCCTGTTAGAGGCCAATCTGGGATCTGTGAGATCTGGCTTAAAAAAAAAAAAGTGTAGGCCAGTGGTATGGTCCAGCAGGTAAAGGCATTTGCTGCCAGAACTGACAACCTGCATTCTATTCTCTGACTCCACATGGTAAAAAAAAGAGAGCTGACTCTTGGAAAGTTGTCTTCTCTGACCTTCACATGGACACTATGACATATCTAGATTCATTTCACAATAAATAACCGCAATTAATGGGATTATGGGTGATCTCAACACTCTCTATTGTCTTTTCTCTGTGTTACGAAGTGGATTTGATGGATACTGTGTTGTCTTTATGATCAGACACAGGCAACAAGCAGTTTTTAAATTGCTGAACCCTGAGTAGAAGCAGGCCACCCTTGAGGCCAGTAATTGACAGACGATGTTTTCCAGATTCTCAGAGTTAACTTTCTGACACTAACTTAAAACTGCTGCTGGCAGGAATTGAGCTCTATGCCAGGGCTCATTAAAAGTGGGTTAGTAGCTCCCACAGGGCCCCTGAACACAGGTGATACCCAGGGCTTAACTCTTCTCACCACTGGGATTGTGACCAATTTATTCAACCTGTCTTGTCCTGACACACACACACAAACACTAAAGAGAAAAATAGCCTTGGGTTTGGCAGAAGGATTTGGGAATAAATCAATTGGAACCAATTCAAGAAAGTTAAACTCTGAAATAACAAGAGGAGGGTTGTGGGACTAATTAGCCATCTTGCCTGTGGGCACCAAGGATGTTTCGCCATTTGGATTCTTTCTTGTTTGCCTGACAACAGGAGTCCAAGCTGAAGTTTCTTTTTCTCTGTGGCCCCCTCCACAAGGACAAGTTTTATTTCCACTCTCCTCCCTGTACTCTCAGTGGGTTCTTGAGCTTGGAGACAGTGTTTTGAGTGTTTTTTTTCCCCCACTCACTAAATATCATCAATAAACCTTGTAATTAAAATGCAAGTAGTGGATCTTCCCAATGGCTCAGAGGAGAAAGGCACTTCCCCAAGGTCATGATAGCCTGAGTTTCATCCCAGGACGCAAATGATGGTAAGAGAGACCAACTCTAATGGGCTGTCCTCTGCCCTCCATATATCTGTGTATGCACAAGATACACACACACAAATAAATAGATGTAAAAATATAAATACAAATAGTTTTCCTCTTTCTAATGACAGAAATCAAGACTGATGAGAAAGCACAAATTTCCCTATAGATTATTCTGAGTGGTTTTCTCTTTCATCTTATCACTGCATGCTACAGAGCTTTGTGAGAATACCATCTAGTTAGATAGCTAGCTTTTGAAAAAAAGTTGAGTTATCAATATTTTACAGATAAAGTCCTCAGATCAGTAAATGAAGATCTTATTCCTTAGTGGGCACTAAGTCATGGTTGGATGGGAGAAGAGACTCTGATTTGTTGCTATGCAAAAGCAGGAGAAAGGTCTTTGAAAGTCTCCACTATAAATGACAGATGTTGGAGAAGATAGCTTTAAACACTGCAATGTACATATGCATTGAAGTATCATATGGTACCCAATAAAAAGATTTCACTTATATCAGTTAAAAATGGGGGCTGGAGAGATGGTTCTTTGATTAAAAGTGCCTTGCAGAGGATCTGGGTTCAATTCCCATCACCCACCATCTGTAACTCTAGTCACAGGGCATCTGACATCCTCTTCTGGCACTAGGTAAAACCTATATACATATAAAATAAAAATTAAAAAACAAAAGGGGCTGGAGAGATGACTCTCCACCATGAATCTCCACTTGCAGAGGACCTGAGCGGGATTCCCAGCACTCACCCCAGTGGCTTGCAGTTCCAGCTCCAGCAGAACCAATATTCTTTTTTGCCTCACTGGGTCATTATACTCAGGTGCACACAGCCCAATGTCTGCCCCCACATACATATACACATATTTAAAATAAAATAAATATTTTTTAAATGCATAAGCCAGGCATGGTAGTCCATGCCTGTAAAGCCAGCACTTGAGAAGAAAGGGCAGAAGGATGAAAAATTCAAGCTTTGGCCACATAAAGCGTTTCATGCCAGCCACAGCTATATGAGAACATATATCAAAAGAATTAATATTAAGAAAGTAAGCTATAAAACTGGGCAGTGGTGGCACATGCTTTTAATCCCAGCATTCAGGAGGCAGAGAATGGAAGATCTCTGAGTTTGACACCAGCCTGGTCTACAGAGCAAATTCTAGGACAGCTAAGGCTACACAGAGAAACTTTGTCTTGAAAAACCAGTAATACTAGCCTGCACTATTTTCCAGGACCACCCCAATCTGTGGGCCCAGAGACCAGCATGGATCAAGGAGCAGCAAGTGCTGCTCTACTGACCTGCCACAGCCTGCCAGCAACAGTGGCAAGGTCTACCCAGGACTCTCCGTGCTCCACTTCCCCTGCGTGCCCCACACCCCAGTTCCTATGGGCCTATGCCCTGTCCCGGGACCTACTCCAATATACAGTGCCAGAGACAAGCACAGATCAGGGAGCAGCAGGAAGACCAGAGGATTGCAGCCATCTGAGATCATGAGATTTACCTACAACCTCAGAGACCACCAGCCCTGCAAATAAGAATCAACCAAATGGCTAGAGATCATCACAAGAACACCAGTAACAAAACCCAGGGCCATATGACACTATCAAACCCCAGATATCCTACCACACTAAGCCCTGAGGATCCTATCACACCAGAAGCACAAGAAAATGATCTTCAATCTGAGGTTATGAAAATGATAGAGGCTTTAAAAGAAGAAAATAAATCTCTCAAAAAAACTGCAGGAAAATACAATCAAACAGGTGAAGGAATTGAAAAAAAACTCTTAAAGAAATATAGAAAAATACAATAAAACAGGTTAAAAAATTTAATAAATCCATTAAAGAAATACAGGAAAATACAACCAAATGGGAGAAGGACATGAATAAAACTGTGTAAGACCTAAAAATGGAAATAGAAGCAATAAAGAGGCAATCCTGGAGATGGAAAACCTAGGGAAGAGAACAAAAACTTCAGACACAACAGAATACAAGAGATGGAAGAGAGAATATCAGGCATAGAAGATAAGATTGAAGAAATTGATACATTAGTCAAAGAAAATGTTAAATATAAAAAGTTCTTGACATAAAACATGTAAGAAATCTGAGGCAATATGAAAAGACAAAACCTAAGAATAATAGGAATACAAGAAAGAGAAGACTCCAAACTCCAAGGACCAGAAATACTTTCAACAAAATCATAGAAGAGGCGGGACCTGGGGTATCAACCCACATGCAATCAGACATGTTCTTCTCTGGGTCCAAAGCGGCTGACCCTGAGTGCAGTGCTTAGCCTCGCATCCTGAGCGTAACATTTTAGCTTTTTATGGTATCCAACCATGCTTGGGGCGAATGTCCTGCTTCAATGGCTGTAAAGGCCTGAATGATCATGGCTGCATCACACTGTTGTGAGACTCTAATCTTGCATATATACCACAGGCAAACCAAGGAGACCAACACCAGAAGGCCTGCTTAACGCTCCCATGCCCGCCCATTCCTTCAGATGATTCATGGCTGCAGCAATCCATGATGATAATCCTGTGGCTAGTCCTGCGTCCACTCTGGTAGAATTTACTGTGATGATAATCCTGTGGCTAGTCCTGCGTCCACTCTGGTAGAATTTACTGTGACAATGGCCACTCTCAGCTGTTCCATCGTAGTATCGAATTCTCCAGTCCAATTACCTAAAATATAGCTCGACAATTGTTTAGACAGATTTGCAGCACAGGAAAAATTCTCATGTTATATGCTAGTGACTCAAAGTCCAGCATATTTTCATTGACAGCCAAGTTGAGCGATTTGCCATAGGGTATCAATTTGCTCCTGCACGAGGTCAATCCTCTGATTGAACACCATCAAGCTTCCTTTTAGTTGAGCATTAATGGTGGATGACACCTAAACGAGCATCAGTACAAAGTCCCAATTTATTTCTAATATCAGAGATCAGACCTCTACTCTTGCCTGATGCGTCTAAAACAAAAAGGGGGAACTGTAGAGAGCTGCGGAATGCTGTGCCTTAAAGATGGAGCTGGTTTCCGCCTTCCACCTTCCCGATGGTGAGTGCTCTCTGTCACGAACAATTCCACATTTGGCTAAGGCTGAGGATCTGGCTTGCTTCCATGTATGTGGACCTATCTGCATTGCCCACGTGGCACGCCTGGGTTGGCTACCCAGAGGCTATTTAAGCTGTGGGCTGGCTTTCCCCAGGGTCAGATGATTGTTCAAGGTTCCTGAATAAACTGCATTGAAAAAAAAAAAAAAGAAAATAAAGAACAATTGCATATGGAAAAAAAAAGTTAAATAAAAAATTTAAAAAAATAATTGAAAAAAAAATCATAGAAGAAAACATCCCTAACCTAAAGAAAGAAATGCCTATAAGCATACAAGAAACCTACAGAACACCAAATAGATTGGACCAGAAAAGAAAATCCTCCTGTCACACAATAATCAAAACACTAAATGTACAGAACAAAGAAAGAAAAAAATATTAAAAGGTGCACAGGAAAAAGGCCCATGTCACATAGAAAGGCACACCAATCAGAATTACACCAATCTGATTTCTCAACAGAGACTATGAAAGCCAGAAGGGCCTGGACAGATGTCATGCAGACACTAAGAGAACACATATGTCAACCCAGACTACCCAGCTAAAATCAGGGACAAGATAAGGCTGCCCACTTTCACCATATCTCTTCAATATATTACTTGAAGTTCCAGCTAGAACAATTAGACAAGTAAAGGAAATCAAGGGATACAATTGGAAGAGAAGAAGTCAAAGTATTCATATTCATAGATGATATGATAGTGTACATAAGTGACCTACCTCCAAGATTCTATCAGAGAACTCCTACAGCTGACAAACACTTTCAGCAAAGTGTCTAGATACAAAATTAACTCAAAAAAGTCAGTAGCCCTCCTTTATACAAGTAACAAAAGAGCTGAGAAAGAAATTAGGGAAACAACACCCTTCACAATAGCAACAAATAATATAAACTATCTTGATGTAACTCTAACCAAGCAAGTGAAAGACCTATATGACAAGAACTTCAAGTCTTTGAAGAAAGAAATTGAAGAAGATTTTAGAAGATGGAAATACCTCCATGCTCATGGATCTGTACGACTAACAAAGTAAAAATGGCCATCCTGCCAAAAGCAATCCCCATTGAAATTCCAACACTATTCTTTACAGACCTGGAAAGAGCAACTATTAACTTCATATGAAAAAAAAAAAAAAAAAAGACCTATAATAGCCAAAACAATTCTACACAATAAAAGAACTTCTGGCCATATCAACATCACTGATTTCAAGCTATACTACAGAGCAATAGTAAAAATAAAATAAAATAAAATAAAACTGCATAGCATCTGCAAAGAAACAGACTGTTTGATCAATGGAACCGAACTGAAAACCCAGAAATGATTCCACACTCCTATGGGCACTTAATTTTTGACAAGAAGCCAAAACTATACAATGGAAAAAAGAAAGCATATTCAACAAATGGTGCTTGTCTACCTGGATGTCTGCATGTAGAAAAGTGAAAACAGACCTGTATCACCCTGCATGAAACTCAGGTCCAAGTCATCGAAGGCCTCGACATAAAACCAGAGACCCTAAACCTTTTAGAAAACAAAGTGGGGAAAAGTCTGAAACTCATTGGCATGGGAGACAACTTACTGAATAAAACACCAGAAGCAGAGGCTCTGAGATCAACAGTTAGTAAATGGGACCTCATGAAACTGAAAACCTACTGTAAGTCAAAGAACACTCTCAATAGAACAAAATGGCAGCTTACAGATTGTGAAAAGTTCTTCATGAACCCTACATCAGACAGAGGGTTATTATCCAAAATATATAAATATACAAAGAACCTAATAAATTAAACATCAACAAATCAAATAATCCAATTTTTAAAATCGGGTACAGAGCTAAACTGAGAATTCACAACAGAGGAATCTCCAATGTCCTTAGCCATGAGAGAAATGCAAATCAAAACAACTCTAAGATTCCATCTTAAGGGTAGGCTCCTGGGAGGATATGGGTGTGACTCTAGCTGAGACTCCTAATGGGGAGACATGAAGACTGGTGACTATCTCCTAGCCAGGCAAGATTAGTGAAGGGAGGGGAACAACAACCCACCCACAAAACTTTTGATGCAAAAATTATCCTACCTAAAAAGAAGTTCAGGGATAAAGAGGGAACAATAATTGAGGGAATGTCCAACCAATGATTGGCCCAACCTGAAATCCACCCTATGGTAGACAGCCAGTCCCTAACACTATTTATGATACTCTGTTATGCTTGTAGAGAGGAGCCTAACTTGATTGTCGTCTGAAAGGCTCCAGACAACAGCAGATCAAGGCAGATGCTGAGACTTGAAGTCAAGCATGGGGCAGAACTCTGGGGGTCCTGAGGAAGTGTTGGGGGAAAGATGGAAGGACCTGGAAGGGATAGGAACCTCACAAGAAGACCAATGGAGACAACTAACCCAGACCGATGAGGGCTTACTGAGACTGAGACATCAACTAAAGAGCATTCATGGTCTAAATAGCCCTCCTGCACATATGTTGCCAATGGGAGGCCTGGTCTTCATGTGGCTTGCCTTGCAAGTGGAGGGGCGTGTTTTAACATGGGCGCTATTGCCAGTTTTTGGATCATATTTCCCTGGCAGGGCTGCCTGGCCTGGCCTCAGGGGATGAGGATATGCTCAGCCCTGATGTGACTTGATGTGCTGGGGAGGGTTGATACCGGTGGAGGGGGGAATCCTCTTTTCTGGGAGAAAGGGAGAGGGGAAGGGGGAAGGAGGGAGACAATGGGTGAAGAGGAGGGAAGGAGCACCCTTGGGATGTAAAGTAAATAAACTGAAATAAAATAAAACAAAATAAACCCCAACAACAACAACAACAACAATAATAATAATAAATGTTTCATGCCACAGGTCTGTAATTGTAGCTACTAAGGGGACTGAAGCATGAGGATCCAAAATTCATGACCATCCTGGATTAGAATGAGTCCCAGGATCCTGTTCCCCCCTCCCCTCAAAAAAAGTAAAAGATGGTTGAGTATGTGATTGACTCAACAGAAGCATTCTTGCCTAAAATCCACAAGTGAGAAGCTGGAGGCATAGTTCAGTGGCACAGCACTTGCCTAGTCTGCTGTAGGCCCTAGGCTAGATAGATAGATAGATAGACAGACAGACAGACAGACAGATAGGCAGACAGGCAGACAGTAAACAACTTGATAAACTTAGAAGGCAGACAAACAATTCTCAGTACCTACGTGGCAGCTCACAACTGTCTGCAATTCCAGTTCCAGGGGATCCTGGACAGTCACACAGACATACGTGCAGGCAAAACATCAATGTACATAAAAGTAAAATACAGATCCTAATAAGAAAAAAAGATCATTACAGCTGGAGGTGGTGGGACCCTCTTTAATTTCAGTACTCAGGAAGCAGAGGCAGGCAGATCTCTGTGAGTTTTTGAGACCAGCCTCGTAAGTTCCAGGACAGTCAGGTTTGTTATACATAGAAACCCTGTTTGGTGGGGGGTAGGGAGGAGAAAGAGAGAGAGAGGAGAGAGATATAACTACATATTAAGAACTTCATGTATTTCAGGGTTGTAACAATAAAATAACTTCTAAGATTTCTAAAACATGGAATACCTGAGTCAGGGGAGATGCTAAGCAGTAAAGGTACCACCAAGTTGGATGATCTGAGTTTGATACCAGGTG